>NW_020212150.1:295980-316995 GCF_003070985.1 Temnothorax curvispinosus | reverse complement strand
TCTCTCTCTCTCTCTCTCTCTCTCTCTCTCTCTCTCTTTCTCTCTTCCACCTTCGTTCTCTCCTCGTTCCGCTCGCTCCCACGCGTCCGCCACGCCACCAGACACCACGCCGTGTGTGTATCGCGGGTGCTGATCCACCGGCTGATTAGCCCGGCGTGTCGTCGCACGACGCAAAAATCATCCGCGTTCCGCGCGCTCGCTCGCCCGGTGAACGCTCGTTCTCCCTCTCTCCGGGCGATCCTGGGCGCGCTATACGTACTCCGAGGACGTCTCGACTGGCTTCCGATTAAGACGCTGCACCGATAATAATTGGTTTAACTCTTGAAAGAAATTACTGCGGGGATGACAAAGATCGAGCCTCCGTACAGACAATGCGCTTTTTTTGCGACACACGTAGATTGCAAAAATTACTTCAATCATGATTGTTTTCTTCGATTTGCAGTCGCGCGAGATAATGAGCGGATTCGATCAAATTTAGCGAATGACATGAAATCGATAATAGATCGACTTTAAAACTAATAATACCTGTTGCATTTAGACTTTTATTATAACAAAGATTATATTCATTGAAACTTTCAAGATTTCGGAACCAAGCAAGACTAATATGAATTGGCAAGTGTTCGCGATTTAATATATGTAATTCTAGACCATCCGGATATGCGATCTCATCCTCGGATCAATTTTCGTTTAATTGCAAGTTCGATAATCGGATTCACGAAAGTCGCACAGAAATTTCCGTCGTGGTTATTAAAACGCATCGACGAGCGCGGAAACACAATAAAACGGCCGCTAACGTCGTTTCGCAATCGGAATCGGTTATATTTCAGCGTATAAATAGCGCGGCGAAAAAAGTTTTTGTGAACGGACCGAGTGCCGAAGGGTCAAACGGAAAATCGACTCAATGCGAGCGTTTAAGTGCGCGTAATTCGCGCGAGTTAGTCATAACAACGGGGCATTACAATCGATCCTGTTAATTCGCCCGCGCATCACATCACATCACATCGCATCGCATAGCATAGCATCGCATCGCATCGCATCGCATCGCGCTGGCTCAGTGGAGGATGAAATTACGCTTGAAATTATATCGGCTCGTTATTTCGGTCCCCACCGGCGTCGATCGATCGATACTGCTTCAGTTCAAGATTAATGCGTCGTAGATCGAATTACTCGATTAATCCGCGCGCGAAACGTCCGTACGATCGCTTCGTTCTTAAATATTGCATTCACGTATTATGCGGCGAAACACATTTTCGTTTCGTTAGTGGCAATCACCCTCCAACAATTCGCAAGATCGAAAGCTTGTTTCGAAATTTTGGAAAATGAGTAGTGGTTTCCAATTTTAGACTAACGTAAGATTTTTTTCAATTTATTTGAATGAGTGTATAATAGAAATAAAAAAAACCAAGTTACATTTCGAATATTTGAGCAAATACGATGATTCGGAGTCATTATTCATCCGTTGTAAACTCTTTTTAAGTACGGTCTAATTAATGGTATTTATCTTCTCATCCTCTGAAAGAGTTCTCATAAAAAAAAAACACTATCAGTCATTATGTCAGATCATTATATCACATCGACGTTTTCGTTCATTCTTTTTGTGTTTGTTCTATTCAAAAATTAGAATTAAGGATGAATAATGGTTCTAAAAACCCAAGATTATTTTACGAAGAATGTGCATATAACTCTTCCATGAGTATTTAGTTTCGTTCTATCCTAAATATAAGGCTATTTTTGTAATTAAACATTTTAAAAAAACAAAGTTCCGAAATAAAATACTATAGAAATAAAAACTCCATCCGTAAAGTTTAATTCACCATTTTGATTTTTAATATCGAATAAATTAAATAATTAATACTTCTCCTTTTTGCTTCTTTAGCTATCGGCTTATTTCTCGGCAAAATAATAGTGCCAGATTTACAAAGAATTTGCACATTATTGAAATTATTATGAAAAATATTTATGTCGGAAAGTCTCGATCGCCTCGTCGCCACAAATGAGCCATGGGGAGAAAAGACAAAGACGGTGTCGAAATCATTGGGGTCAATCTTTTTTGTGGGCATTGATTTCTGCGTGCGATCTATTAGTTCTATTAGCCGCCTATTGTGACGTAATCGGACGACCTCGTTCCCGATCTAGCGAAAAGAACGCGGCTGCGGTTGGCGATCGGTCGATACTCCCGACGGAATTTCGACATTGCCCCCGATCACGCGCGGACTTAACATACACCGAGGCTCTACGCGAGTGGAGCGAGCGCGTGTACGGTATGTATACGCACGCGATACACGCACGCCGTTAAAAGCTACTGCTAGACGTCGATCACCCCTATCGCCCCTATCGGTCGTCGTCGTTTCGCATCGAGGAAAAAGAGAGACGGGAATCTGTCGGGTTAGTCGGCCGGTCTCACCGACGATTTCTCACACCCGCACCCGTGAGACCCGAGCTGGGCGAGCGCATAGCCGTCCGAGAGCGACCGGCGGCGTGAGTATGAGAAAGAGAAAGTAGAAGGGAGAGAAAGCCGGGACGCGACGGCTGGTAATGGCGGTGACGCGCCGCGCCGGTCGGGATACGATGAGGGACGAAAAACAGCGAGAGAGAGTAAGGGAGACCGAGAAAGAGAGGAGGAAGAGAAACACGACCGGATAAAGCGCGCGAGAGGTGTAGGGGGAAAAGGAGCAAAAGAGACGAAAACGAAAGAAAGAAAGGTGAGCTCCTGCCCGCGCACGAGAGGGCACCCTTCGCGACGTTATCCGGCTGGTGGTCGTTGGCAAAGTCGCACCTTAAGGGGCACCCAGCGGCGAATGTAGCGAACGAATGAGCCTCCGGTGGCCCTCGCTCCGACCTCGCTCACCTCCTTCGCTGCGGCCAAGGTCGCCCGTCGTCGGCGAACCGTCTGTCTTCGACGTTTGTTTCGCTCGTCGGCGGTCCCGACGTCTGTACGCGCGCACTGCGCGTGGCGGTGTATAGTCATCGTCGCGCGAGGATAGAGAGAGAGAAACAGAAGGCGGGATGACGGCAGAGGCACGTCTTTCCTCTCTCGCGCGTCTCTCGGCCTTATTTACCGAGCGACATGCAGACGCCCGGCTGTTACGAGACGATCGGCGCGGCGCAAGTCCGCCGCCGCCGTCGTTGTCATCACCGCAGCCGGTGTTTGTGCGCTCGCGGCACGCTCGCGGAATTCCGACGTCGTTGTTTACCAGCCCGAATTAACCACTTCATATACGCCCGGCGATATAACGCGTATAATTAACTTCATGTCTTTCCTCTCGTCTCGTGCTAGCGTCTCGCGCCAAGCGAACGGGACCAGACCAAACGACGAGGAAAGCCGTCCTTCGTCGTCCACGTGGAAGCTCGGCAACGTAAATTTCCACGCTGAGAGATTTTCGCAATCTGATGGTGACGTTCCTCGGTAGAGAATTCTCTTCTCTTCAAGAGAGAGCTGTAACAACGCTATTGTAATTCGAAATGCAGCGATGCAGGTGCATCTTGAAACGAACGAGTGCTGTAAAAACAAAGCTCATGCTTTTCGCTGGTACGAGACGAAACTGTTATTGCACGATGGTGCTACTTGCGGAATGCGAGATTTTATAGTTGTACCTTACAGTTGTACCTCGCGCGACAACGACTAGTCGCGCGCGAGAGACGGAGCGTGCCGTCAAGCGCAGACGGCGCGTGCACAACATTGCGCTTTTCCTCCGATTCACGTACGACCTAACGACGATGACGACGACGGCAAGCGGCGGCGGTCTCTCCTATTCAGGCTTTATCGCCGGCGCGTGCCTGCGGGCGACGTGACATTGCGCGTGTGTGAACGCCGCTTAATACACCGGCCGACGTATCTCGCCGCGCGCGTAGAGAGCGTAGAGACGGCCGCTCCGGGTGTGTGTGCGTGCGCGCGCCGTCTAGACGGAAGGTTGTTGGGACCGAAGGCGAGGGTCGGCGGGGGTGGGAGGAAAGACAACGGCGCGGTGAAGGGACCGAGGATCCGAGGAACGGCGTTGCTCGTCGGCGGAGGTGGAAAAAGGCCAGGGAGGGCAGCGCGAGACGGGAGAGTGGGGAGGCATGATAACCGGCTATCACCGGGGTGATCATCCACCGCGGTCGCGGCCAAGTCGCTGGATGCATCGAGCACCGACAGCTTGTTTGCTCGCAGTTCCTTTCCGAGAATGTTTCTCGCGTATAGTAGAAAAAAAATCTTTATCGAGCTTCTATATAACAATTGTACAAGCACTCGTTTGTTTTGGTAAAGACTATTGTTAGACCGCGAGATACACCGATCTGCTATCGATTGCTTGGTGATAATGCATTTTTTTTATCTGCAACTCAATTTGCTCGATAAAGTTCCAGTCTTTTTAAATCGCAAATTTTATTATGTAATAGTTAAACACAGAGTGAGGGAGAGAGAACGTTCAATTTGGCCACCGGCCTCGCTAGCTGCTCTCATCTCAATGCGAGTAGATTTGCGTAAAAGCTCGTGCAACTTCCCCAGCTTCGACAGCTGCCAGTGATTACCTTCGAGAGGGCTCGCTTCAGAGTCGGTTGGCCACCCCTGGGCTATCATATCTCAGGGTCGTCGGTGCGGGTCCTCCGTTCCCTCTCCGACGATCTTTCCCCTTCCTCCGTGCAGCCGTCTTCCTCGTCGCACTCTCGTACGCCGTTTTCTCGTCCCTGCGGCCTGCGGCGCGCCGATCCGCGCCGCGCCGCGCGCGCGGCGTAACCTCTGCCTCCACCATCCTACCCGCCACCGCCGCCGATATCGCCACCTCCAGATCCGTAACCACGGCCATTCGCGCCCACGGCGAGAATCCGCGCATTTGCCTTTTCCTCCCCCCTGTGTGTGGTGCCCGCGAACATATAAAGTTGATAAATAATATATAAATATCAAAATTTGTACGCCTAAATACCTGTCGAAAATATCCCCTTGCAATAATATAACAATATTCCTAATTGTATAAAATAAAGACGCAGTCATATTTACGCAGCATATAAATAAAATTACGTATATAACAGTACAATTTCGATCAAATACTCATTAAATTATCTTAAAGAGTAATATTATCTAATTAATTCTCTAAGGCATGAGATAATTATAAAATGAAATTTAATTCGACTTTGAAATAAGACAGTCCTTATAGAGACAATGTATCCTATATGTATACACGAGGTTATTTAAATATAAAATAATGTCGGATGTGCAATCCTCGCCACACGGCTGATCGTGGCATTACCCATCTACCACCACCTCCACCTTCGTTTCCACTACTGCTTCGTGACTTCTTCTTCCACCCTCTCTCGGTCTCTCCTCCCTCCAGCCTCTTCTCCATCCCGTCGTCGTCCACTCTTTCTCCTTGTTTTCTCACTCTCTTTCTCTTTCTCCAGTGTTCTGTCGTTCCTCACTGCTCTTCTTCCTCCTTATCCTCCGCCGCGCGACGACGACCAGACGAGCGCGATAACTCTTCTTCTATTCGCCTCTCCACCGCTTCTCTTTTTGGTCCTCTTCCGATTACGCTCTTTTTGCTCTTATCTGCCCTTCGCGAAGACTTCGACGCGTTATCGGCGAAGGGGGAGCGAGCGCTCATTGCAGCTTCAATCAGGAGCGATGCACTCGAGAGGCGCGTCAACTCGTCGCAAACGTTCGTTGATTCAAACGCAGGGGGATGCGATAAAGAATTCATGCCCTCCTCTTTCCTTTTTTCTCTCCCGACGCGTTTTACATTTTGCGTCCTTCAAACGGATTTAGATTCGCTACTCTACTTATCGTCGAAAAAAATGTGGTTCGCGAAATACATACAGTTTCAATCCAGTTTTCAATCCCGAAATATAATCAAAATTAAGATACGTATAAGCGCGCACGTGTGTGTACATTTATATATTTCGAAGCAAATAATACACCTCCAAGCGAAATATTCTGATGATCTAATGATCTTTCGAGCGGTTTCAGATTCTCTCGCCCGAGTTATTTTCCGCCGAAGCGTTTTGCGAAACAGTTTCTCTTTGGCGATTCACGAAATACGTGAGATTTCTTGGCGAAAACGCGCATCGCACAACCGCGGTATTATAATCATTTTTGGCAATGTACCGTTAATGTTGGCGTGCACTTTCGCATTGGCCATCGCCGAACCGTTGTTACCGCCGCGCCGCGCCGTTGGCCGCCCGCAACGCGACGTGTCGCGTTGTCACGAATAATTGAAGATGATTTACCGCGATGCACGGCGGATACCAATGTCTGTGCCTGTTTGTGCGCAAATTCAAAGCGTGATTTTATAAAATAATTTCGCGGTCTCAGCCTCGCAATACATGAAAAACGCGAACGAATGAATTTTATGCAACGATATTCGAATTGACCGATGCGAATTTATAAACTGTGCACAGTGTTAAATATTAAAAGATAAAATTTAAATCAATACCTTGAGTTACATTTTGTTATTTTTAACCACCATTCTTAACGACTATCTTGAAATTTATTATTTTAACACAAAACAGTATTTTTTTAACTCCATTTGTTTAGTTAAATTGACGACATATTGAGTAGCAGCAGTGGCGACTTATAAGAATCGTTAAAAATTACTCAAATATATAACCAATGATCATTTATAATTTAATTCAAACTATTTATTCTTATAATTCTTATAATTATTTGCTCAAGAATAATTATGACTATCTTATGTACAACTAAATTAATTTTTGCACAAAACACCCTTACGCCTATTTATCCATGAACTCAATAAAATCTGTAATTTATGTTCTCATTATTAAGTTTAATTGCATATGTCATTTTTATCAATAGCCGTCTCTCTAAAAATAAAATGTCGGTCACTAGGAGGTTAATTATTCGAATTCAATAAGCAAATATGTGTAAATTTGTGTAATTCTGGTCGACCAATGCCTTTAATATAAATAATTTTTCGATCGAGAAATAAACCGCCGGATATGACTGGAATTTGAGTTTTAACACGTCGATTCGCAAATGCAGCGATAATTTCGAAACATGAGCACATGCGTTCTGCCTTTTTCGCTAAAATAAAGCGACAAATAAAGCGATAATTTGATGACAAGATATTAGGATAATTTGTAATAGTTATAATAAAAGATAAACAAATATTGACATAATTAAGAATAATCATCATAATCGTTATGATCGTCATAATTAGCTAAAATTATTTTAAGCGCATAAAGCAGCTATCATAAAATTACAGGCTTTTATGCTGATAACAACGCTAAACGGAAGTTCATGTTTCGACATCATTTTACATTGCACACCGCGAAAAACTGCAACGTAAAGTAAAAGAAACGTTTCTCTGAGTGCCATTAATAGTACCATACGTAGTAACGTGATACGCTTTTATTACGATAATTAAGTTTTAATGATTCGACGCTTAATACATTTGGAACGTATTCCGTGTGCTGAATTGAAGCCAAAGTTCTAATGCCGCCGGTACCGTTTGCCAGCAGCACGTGGGGCACAGAACGAACGTCGTGTGTTCAATCCCGTATCGGCGATCGGCAGTCCGTGAGCACTCCCGAGCGGTATTACGGTAAACAAACGTGCGACCGTGAGCGAGAGTGGTCACGCGTGTGCCAATCGCTCGTGTGGCAATCGTGTCGATGTTAATTAACGATGCATTAGACGCGCACGAGCAAACGAGTTACACACGCGGATAAGAACCGCGCCGCGCCGCGCCGTTGTCGTCATCGAGAGGAAAAACAGATAAATAACGTATACGCGCGCATGGCTCTCTTAAAGCCAGGGACTTTGATAGCGTATTACGTTTCCTGCGAGACTTGTTTTGGCGAGCTCCCCCGCGCTTATCGGATGCGCCTCTAATAATATCATTAATTACTCTGATAAACGCAATCGCGACCGACCGACGGCCGGCGCGGCGTACCGAGTGAAAGAGTCTCGCGGAGTCGAGGCACGATGATTTATTTAATCGTACGACAGCGAGAAAGCACGATAAGAACTTTAATGGAAACGATAATTCTCGACGGATACGTGCCACGAATGGTGCGTGAGGCGAACGCGTGAGTCCGGATTAATCTCGCCCAGAAAACAACCGCGGAAGCGTAATCGTACGGCGATTAAACCGCGTGCCAAAGTGCGCGAAGTCGCGGATGCCGTCGACGTCACGTATTTTCGCTCGCGGATTTACGCTAATCTCGTCCGCTTGCGAAACCCCTATATATAGGGGGATAGGAACAGCCGCCGGTCTGCCTGGCCTGGCCCGGCCCGCCTGTGCCTACTGTTCGAACACATCGTGATTTATTAAAGGCGGCTGACCCCGCGATAATCGGAAGAATTCACCGTCCGTTTCGTGCCCCGTAAAAGCCGATGCGTCAAAACCGATTAATCGCCGCCGGGTGTGGATATGATTCGTGGTCGAAGAGACGCAAGATAGGGATGACACCTGAAATATTTAGGGGCTCCGTAAGTTAATATTAAAAAATCTGTCGCAAGACTGGGGATTTTTTCCCGTTTCGATAAAGAAGCAGATATCTCGACATATAGAAAGATATATGATAAAAAGAAAGAAGAAAGTGAGAGATATTATTTCTTTTACTATTATATCTCAGATAAACACGAGAGTCTTGTGAAACGGCAAAAGTGTCATGACTCAATATTTAAAAAGATTAAGATTTCTTATTTTTATTTTCGATGCAATGATATATTTACCCGCTTTAATATTCTCTTTCTTTAGGAATCTTGACCTACGTATGTTGCTCGTACTTCATATATTTAACTCAAATATTAAACAGAGATTTTGATAGTCGATTTTTATTAATTCTCTTAAATTCCGAATACTTTAAATAAATTACCTTATCTTTTAATTTGAAATAATGGTAATTTAATATCGCTGCGCCGATATCAATGTGAAATAAGATATATTTATGAAACTATCATATTAATCTGACTATAATCTGATTGCCATTCGTTATAAGAAACTTCTGGTAAGATATCAAATGGAAATCGCAGCTCACTCAGCTATTATTGATATCTCCTCAATATACGTATAGCGATATAAAGAAGCGAAGTAAGCGAAGGAGCGGATCGAGAGATCGGCGAAACCGACGGCGCGGCCGCGACTTATTTTTCACCGCGTAAGGATTAAAAGCGCACATTCGTCGCTTGACAGATCAGCTCGATTAATCGATCAGATTACGGACGATCGTTTCGTACGGAGCGGTGTGTGCGAAATCTAAGCTGCGACGATGAAGCGATTATTTTCGGATCGCGTGAAGGAGCGCAAGGACGATCGAAGACGCAGCGGCCGACCGGCTACGGCGAGTACGGCGCGGCGTGGCGGGGCGCGGCGGCCGGCCGGTGTCTCTCTTGCATTCCTGCTCTCCCTTTTTCTCCTCGACCGATCTTCCGCAGGGTGACCGACCTCGACGTCGCGCCTGCCGACGTCGCGGTCAGGCCGCGCCAATGAGAGAGACAGCGAGAAGGAAAGAGGATCGGGGACCACGTCAACGGCCGGTTTTTTGCCGAGTCGGCGCGAGCTGGCGAACGTTTCAGCCACGTTGTTGATAACGCGTGCGTACGTGCGCGCGCGCGCGCGTAATCGGGATACCGATCCGACGAACGCGATCGCGTAGCCGCGATGTAACGCGAATCTCCCCCTCGTGTTATTGCCCCCGTAACGATGGCGCTTAGGGGGGATCGAACTCGACTCGGACATTGAGTTTCAAAAAGTAATACCTTACGATGAAGTCACGCGATATTTCATGACGTGCAGAATTATATAAAATAATTGATATATTCCGTTCGTAATTTCTTTTGAGATACATAATAGTCGAGGGGCGTCGGGCGCGGAGATCGGTAGGGGAGACCGGAGCTAAAAGTCACGCGGGTAAGTTGTCACAAAGCTTATATCTCACTTAATAGATTGAGTGGAATATTCTTCTTTATAGTGTAGGTTGCTCCTATCGTGTTAGCCGGGTGTACGAAATAGCTCGTTTCAAAAACATCGCATGTGATATTTACGAGCACTTTTTAAAAATTGGAGGTCGTGAGTAAATTTTTCTTGCCTCTATTTTTATTGTTCCGTTGGTTTTTGGAATTACTATTATAGTCGTAATTTCTTTTTGGTCATAAGAAATATTATAGTTTTAGATAATTTTTCCTGTATTTAGTTAACCGTCATTGCAACATAGTTTATAAATATAATCTTCTTTGTTCAAAATGACCGTTCAGAGTAAGTTGTCTCAAGTGAGATGGCATTCAAAGTTTATGAGAATTATTATTCTTTTATTTACTCAAAGTTTATGAAAGTATTACAAAGTTTATGATAATTATTATTCTTTCATTTACTCTAAGTTTATGAGAATTATATTACAAAGTTTATGAATTTTTCGTTTAATTCATGCTGCAATATATTATTAAGTTAAATTTACCAAAAACTGGCACTAACTTTAATAAAATATTAAAACAGGAACTATGTGTCGTATGTTTCCTCTACATGAAAGATACATGACAATCAATCCAGAGTCATGTGACAAGCAACCCTGGGTATGGGGTAAGTTGTCACACTTGCGCGGTTTTGCTTAGAATTAAATAACTTTTTTGTGTATGAATATATATACAAGTCTAATATTTTTTTTCTTACACCTAAAGGATGTTTAGCTACATTATAAAGTAGTATACGATATTATAAAATATTGCTAACAGTTTTTTAAAAATCAGTATTTGAAAAGTGTGACAACTAGCCCCGGTCTCCCCTAATCGCGAAGAAAACATACAAGTCACATTTACTCCAGGTGGAAAATTCAAATTGTATTCTTTATGTTCTGTTATGTAGGAAAATATATTGTATCGATTTTCCTTTAAAGGTTCAAGAACGCATTGGAATTTAATTTATTAGTAACAATCTTTCCTTGTAAAACAAAGCGCATAAACGTAAAAGCTTTCTCTTATTCTTAAAAGGTTTTCTCTTTTATAAGACACGCGTGTCCCTCCTTGCAATATACATACGCATTCAATTCCGTACTCAAACTCCCTTTTTACGACAACCCGAATTTTTCGCAGACTCTACCGCGCAGACTAAGCTCATCTTTTATGTATACGAGTAAGATGATGATGCCGCCGCAAAAAGATTTCCCCCATATCGTCGAGGGTTCGAACTCACCGATCAAGCCCTGGGAGCCAGCAGCGGTGGAACGTAATGGTGTTCACGGGAGAGAAATGGATGGGCGCGATACAACGGATAGCGAAATGCGTCCGCAGCGGCAGCCGGGTACGTCGGCGTTAACGAGCTAGAAAACTAGCAGAGATTTGCCCGCAAGCGGATTACGGTCACGTCTCGCGGACGGTAATAATAACGTGTAATAACGCTATCGCAACGATCCGATTATATCGCGACGTAAGGATGTAGTTTCTGGAAGCGCGCCGCGCGCGGCCGCGTAACCGGCCCCGTCTACGCGCGGTTACGGTACAGTCGTGCCGGTTGTTAAACAGCGTAATAATAGGTTAGCTGCAGTTAGTTATCAATTTTATAATATACATATAGTTATTAAAGTTTAGTTTATCTAAAAGGAAAACAAAATAAGAAGAAAATTCCAACTACATACCGCGTTGCTTGCTTATGTACGAGCTCGCGTCTATTTTGCGTTACCCATTTATGTATATACATACGATATATAATCCCTAGACTTTGGTAAGATAACAATTCGAGGATTACTATAGAGATGTCTAATGCAGATAACTGACAACACATTAAAAGGAGAGAGATCGATTCCAAATTGGGGATCCCCCCCTAAGAAAGATCTATGGATAAAAGGTGACTTGCTAGTTTCTGGGATACCCTGTACATTGATTTGTGTGCTACCGGTTATTAAATATTCCGAATGTTATAGCTAGTGCGCGCGTAAGCGTAAGCACGGAAATTGTAGTTGCCGTCGCGGCTCGGATGCCGCCGGCCGATTAAGTGCGCGCCGTTGCTCGTTTTCATAATGACAATACGGCCGGATAACGAGAGAGTTGCGCCGAGATGAATCAACCGTCGAGACGATCGCCGCCCCTTCCGGCGCGAATGAGTCCGCGTAAAAGCGGGGACTTAAAACTCATCGGCTCGAACGTGCATAACCAGCTTAACGCTTAATCTCTTAACTCTTATCTCTTAACTGTTCGCGGGTCGGTGGTTAGCGGCAATAAACATTTTTTTAAAAAGAGAATTCCGCTCGCGATCTAAATATAACCAGCGATGACTTTGCGCGCCGCAAATATATAGTCTTTTTTTATTATCTATCTGCCTGTCAAGAAGATGTATCGAAATACGTACGTAATAACTTACATATATACATACATGCATGTATATATTGCATGTCTTTAGGTTTACAAATCTAAAATCCTATAGAAGATTCAGTGTCTCGTATCGTACTCGTGCATTCATTTAACGCTAAATATATTCGGCTGATGTGTTGGGATTTATCGGTCTAATTAAGTCTAATATGAGGATTGCATTCAATGTCAGCATGAGAAAAGAGGATCAGACAGCCGCATTTAGCGCTAAACGCGGCATGAGAATATGGAGACCAGCGCTTGCATTATTAACCGAGTCCATTACAGATCTTCAAAATACCCATAGTACCGCGTAATCGACTGATAGCCCAATTTAGTCTTTTAACACAGAGAGAGAGAGAGAGAGAGAGAGAGAGAGAGAGAGAGAGAGAGATCGTCAATAGATTATAATACAACACGCTCCGATAATGTATTCTAGCTTTTGACATCGTCAATGTACATATATATCCCTACGACCGCGAAATATCAGCTTAGCCGCGCGTTTGATACGTCGAAAACGCGCCCGGCTGTTCACTCCCGAGAACTGCTTTTTTTTTTTCAAATCGCACGCTTATAGCTTTGCGGTTTCGTCGTTACCGCTGGTCTTTCCAATCACCGCGAATTTCTCTCCTTCCACCTTGCGGAATTCGCGGTTGTTTCTCGGTCCGTGCCAGACGTGCGTAGACAGCGATAGACACACGTGAGTGGCGCCCGTTCCCCTTCTTTTCTTCTTGTTGCAGAATACGCGACGGTTTACGAGCGAACGGGTACGAAGCAACGACGATGTAACTCGATGACGACTCGGGGACGACGGGTGGCCGCGTATATGGTCGTCCTGTCTCGTCTCGTTTCGCTGCACTTCGCTCCGCTCCGCCCCGCTTCTGCCCCCGTAGGGACGTCAATCAATGCCTTTTCAGGGGATTGCGTAATCGTCTAGACTAGCCGGTCGTCGCGCGTTTTATCGCTCTTATCGACTCACCAAGGACGAGCTACGCGTGGCAGTCAATGGCGATGACGAGCGCGCGACCGACCGCGACACCGGGATATTATTACGCCGTCGAAGCGCACGTAAGCGTAATCGCGCAGATATGTCACCTTCCCAATGAACATCATCCAGTGCGCAATCACGAGATTGTGAATAACGTGGAACGTGAAACGAGAGCGAGCGGCTGCTAAAGAATGTCTATCGATGCGAGATGAATGCTATCAGGGCCTTTGGAGACGCAATTCCGGAAACGTCCGCCGTGATAAAGCGTGATAACACAAAATATGTACGCTACATATAAATATAGTAGAGAGGTGATTGTTCAGTCTAAGTAGGCATAAATATATCAAATGAGTTTCATACGAAATTGAAAAAAATTAAAGAAAAAGATCGAATTATCAATAATAAGCTGTTAATGCCACGTGTATGTAAATCTGTGTTTTTTTTCTGCCGGCTGTTATATGTATAATTCTATTACGATTAATATGCCACTTAAATTACAATATCATTTATTCGCGGAAATCAAGTTGATCGTAATAACTACGATATCGAAATTTGATCATACTGAGTGTCAAGATTAATCTTTTTCAATAGAGAATTGAGAATTAAATATAATCAACAATAATTTTTTATCTTCATGATGCTTCGTGCTACTTCCATGTAGGCGTTAAACCTTATACCATCCAGTTATGTGTATGAGGTAGACCAGAGAGAGAAAGAGATATATTATCTCAGTAACACAAGGGAAATCATAGGCGTTCTAACGAGCAGCTTTTCACAAATGTATGGAATTTTTCATATTTTTTGAGAATATTCTTTGTACGTCGTGCTCGCCGTACACTCGCGATTGCGGGTGACTCATGAAATATTCCAAAAGTCTCCATATAGTGTGCATCCATATTTTGCAGAGATATATATTTCATTAAATGTAGAATGTGCCATTTGAGCGGTATTATTTTTTAACGATAGATTCGACTATTCTGTGAAATCGATTTTTCTTCTGCAAAAATACCCGAGAAAGTCATTATTTATAACAACGTTTAAAATTTATAACATTGTATGTTTTTATATAACCCAATCTCAATTTTAAATCCCACCGACGTAAAATATATCCGAAAGTAGTTGTAAGATATGATCGCGTTTATTTTCTCACCTAATCAGCTATAGGTCCCTTTTGCCTCGACATTTTCGTAGAGCAAAAATCGATTTTAATCTCGTAAAAGAATCGAGAATCACACACATAAAAAGATAATACGATAAAAGTGGAACACTTTGCACGGTGCACACAGTGATAAGTAAATCGTAAAATTTTCTGATACGACGAGTTATTTTCTTCCACTGAAAATATTCCCCTTGCGAGAACGACCGAAGGCATGCCCGTAAATAAAGGTCCGGTATTCCTGCGGCTAACGAGGATTCCTGCCGGACTCGTCCGCCGGTTGGGACGAGAACGCGACAGGTCGTCCTACGAGGCTGTTTCGGGCCTTGTATGCAAATCCCTAACTCGTCCTGTTTACTATTTTTGCTCGTGCCGAGTGACGAGGACGAGGACGAGGATGAGGACGAGGCCGAAGACGAGGATGAAGACGGCGAGGACGATAGCGGCGGCGGCAGCAGCGACGACGACGACGACGATGACGATAACGACGGCATCAAACATGAACGTTGCGGTGTCGTCGTCGGAAAGACCAGCGGGGACAACGGGGAGGCCGAGGTTAAGACCCGGTTACCGTGGCTTTCGGGTCGCGGCCTCGCCCGGGGACTGAGACGAGGCTGTTTGGGGCCCGCTCCATAAAAGAAGTCACGGTCGTGGGCGCCGCCGCGTAAGACGACGGCGGATGGCGAGAAGTGTCGTCTCGTCCGCATCAATTCCAACCAGTCTCTCCTCCCCCCCTCCTCCCGGTCGTCTCTGTCGTCTTTTTAACTCGCAACGTCCTTCCCGCCGTCTTATTCGGATTCCTCCTGTTTTCAGGCGGATTCGATATTTTCGACGAGAATAAGTCATCCGCCGTTTCGTTGTTTGTCATTTAGCACCGGAATGTTTAATATCGCAGAGTTCCTTTAAACTATCCGCGCGTAATAGCGACTAAGGCGTAGACAATTAGTATCAATGTGAAAGATCTGAACTGACAGCCACTAACAAGGACTTATGTTATCAGCGTTGTTAATAACAAGCAGCGAGAACATACACAGAAGAGAGTTCTTAAGGTTTATTTTGTCGTTCTAGAAACGCACCGAGATTCAGCCGCGTTATTAACGACGGCATCGCGCGGATCTTACGGAGGCAAGGCCAATTAAGGCAAACGTTCGTCAGGGTTACCATGCATTACACCGCCGTATAATGAATGCAAATGTTTCCATTATGTTAATCGACCTCGTTAAGTCGCGCGACGGCCGACGGCGGTCGGAAAAGTGCGATCGCATCATCGTTGCTTCGTGTGCGCCTTCGAGAAGGAAGATACACGCAGAATCAGATTTTCTCGAATCCGCATAAGCGAGATCTGTTACATAATTCTGCCAGAGAACAATTTTTCGTGTGACTATGTTTTATTTGAGGGTACTGCTCTTTACTCTCTATTATAACTTGATATGTTTACCATTAGGAATCAATTTCAGATTTACAGCATATTTGGATGCTAAGAAATTGCAAATTTATTAGCCTAATCTCGAATTTAATGCTTCTATACATTAACGAAAAATTGATATTGAAGTTAATAAAGTAATACATGTATAAAGTCATTACATGTTTCTAAAAAAAAAAAAAAAAAAATGTACAAAAGATTGTAAAACAAAAAAGAGATATACAAAAAATTTATTTGCTATTTAATTGTTCCAAGATAGCCCAAACAGATGTCGAAAGTATTTAAGCAGTATTAATTAATGTTCTATTCTATTTTAGTATGGAAGAGAAATGGCAATAAAATCGAGATTAGATCGAGGAATTAGCGATTAATTAGCGCTAAATTATATCGCGCATCGAAACGTGACTTCTAATAGTGGAAGTGCTAGATCAGCGAAAGCCCGATCACGTGCCAAATGCGCGCAAGCGGAGCTGACCGCAGGGAGCGGGGACCGATGTACACGCGTGCGAATACGCATATGCGCAGCTACCATCGTGCAGTTACTTTTATGTCTCGGTTGGAAACGAGACCGGTCGCTGAACCGACGCTCCTTGTTGATAAACAGTCGCGTCGTTCATCTCGGAATTAAAGAGGTTTTCTCGAAATACGGTCTCCCGGAGATTTATCTCCCATTCGCTACCCCGATTCTGAGCGTGTTGCTATTTCGCAGTTCCCGAATTTATTATACGCTAGGACGACGGATGATGACAACTAACAGTGTATTTCCTCACGGGTGCCGGAGATGAAAATTTCTTAAGGCTCCTGGATGGTCAGCCGAGAACTCTGCGGTGGCGACGTACCGTCGCGGCAGAAATCAGAACTCTCTCCAATGGAGAATTCTGTCCTTTGTGACATGTTGACAACCTATTTTGTTGTGCGTGCTATTTCTTTATTATTCGCTCTGTGCTTGTGCTCTAACGTTTAACGTATTCGTGAAAGTCGTAAAATTGGCCGAAAAGTAAGATTTGCATGCGGAAGGAACGTTTTCACCTCCTTTCGATAGTCGTTAAACGGCTGTTTTTCCCGTATGTTTAGGCTTCGTTTTATGGCTGTTTGTTTATTGTCGAGGGAAAAGGGTAGTTTTCGCCCAATTTCGGAAGTGTTCTGAAACGATCTATATAGCGATGTTTTATTGAAATGTCTTTTTATTTGAAAATGGCATGCACAACAAAATTGGGTGTTTTCCTCGTCTCGATAGTAAGAATCCAATATGGCCGCGGTGACCATCCAGGAGCCTTAATTTATTTACTTGTGTACGCGAAGTTTAAGTAGCGATAATTTAATAGTCTACTAGGGCATTAAATGTATCTTAAAAATTAACTCACGAAAATACAGTAACGTCTATATACAGTAACTCTCAGTCCACAATTCCATTATATCTTTTTATCCTATATTTCTTACTTTCAATTTGCAGTTTTTATTTCGCTATATTAAAATCGGCCAATATAACAAATAACAAGTATAGCTTTAGCATTTTATTTATTTATATATTTATAATAAAAGAACGACGCCGTTCGTAGAAAATTCGAAATGTATGCGATTTAGAGAAACGAACTTTATATTGGGCCCTGTTCCACTGCGATTAAATATGCTTTGTAGCTTCGCTATAATCGCCTTTTACAGAGTGCTGTTGATTGCTCATTTTCATAGTCGGCTTAATTCGTTGTCCGGAACTCCGACGTGAAGCGATCGATAAATGCGACGGGTGCGGGCTCAGAACAATAAGTGAGAGAGAGTGAGAGAGTGAGAGAGTGAGAAAGTGTGAGAGAGAGAGAGAGAGAGAGAGAGAGAGAGAGAGAGAGAGAGAGAGACAGAGAGGAAGCGGGCGAATCTGAAAAGTAGCCGGAGAGCGGTCGTCGCCGGAAGGACCGCAGACGCGGCTTGCGGTTCGCGGCCTGTCCTGCGCTTCTCACGGTTAGTCTCTCGCTTCGCTAGCCGTCGACTCGCAAGATTTGCGAGAGAGAGTGTGAAGATTCGAATTAATTCCCCGAAAGAGAGTAGAGATAGATATTTACGGGAGAATCGATAACGCACGACTCTATCATCGTTCTCTTTCTTATTTAATCTCTAAGCTTTAATCAGTATTTATCGAAAATATTTGTACCCTTTCTTATTTAGTTATTTAATCTCATTTAATCTTTAATCAGTATTTACCAAAAATATTTGATCAAAAATACGTAATCCATGCGGAAGATACTTTTCATGAAGTAATGATTTTATTAATTAATTGCGCTACCAAAGCAACAGCTAAGAGCCAACAAATAAGCGTATACGTAATTATATAATTGAAGAACTTTCAGTTATGATTCACGTAAATGTGCGATTAAATCTCAAAGATTAATATTTCCGTTCGAGAGTTAATTATTCGCGATTTATCTTCAAAGTGGATGACAAATAGATATACTACTATCTTGATATGTAAGAACGGGATATAAAAAGGATGATATATAAAATATGCGTGCGTGCTTGCACGTTAATTGATAATGATATTTGATCGTCGTAAACGTAATAACAGTCTCGTACGTCTCGTACAAAATGCAATATATCACAAAATATGTAACGATATTGAAAAGAGAAGGGACGAGAATGTTATTATTGATTTGGAGATATTATAAATCGAATATTGAATTGAAAAAAGAAAATTCATGAGATTAATGGCTCGCCCTCGCTAAGCGCGACAAGACGGGCTATGTACCCTTGGCTTGGCAGACGACCTCTACGTAACACTCACAACCCTTCGCGACGCGTCGCTATACATATAGCGTGAGAGAAAAGTAGGTCGTATCCGAGGGTTACCTGCGAGCACAGTCTCGAGACCGATCAAAATCAACGTCGGCGTCGGCGTCGGCGTCGCCGCGAGCGCACGCCCGCCGTAGGCTCGTCGGGTGGTCGATTCGAAGGGCGGTTGGTGGTTGGTTGGATGTTTGGCTCGCCCATGGAGGACGGGCGCGTCGTTGGGTCAGGGTCGCCGCCACGAGAGAACGGGGAAAGTCGATAGAGAAATCGGGTTGCCACCCGTACCGGCGTGGCGGCGGTGAATAGTCGATATATCGGCCAACGTAGCGAGAGGCACTTCCACGGGAGATAATCGAAGAGAGTTCGTTATGTGGAATATTTTACGAGGGATCCCCGACGCGTATCGCGACAAGGGGAGGATCAGACGAGAGAGAGAGAGAACGAGAGAGAGATTATTGTCTCCTCAGTTCTCGGCTTTCCGCAATTTCGGGAATTTCCGTCGGAATTATTTTCGAGCTGTTGGAATTAATGTCAGTTGCAAGGTTTATTTCTGATCGAGTGGGAAGAGTGATATATCGTTTGCTCTTTTTATCGTTGCAACGTGCGTTCTTTCTTGCGACACAAGTGTAAATATTTGCGTGATGTCGCGATGAACGTTTACCGTTAAACGGAGACACATTGTAGCGCAAATGACTCGGCGAGACGGCATTTCTCTTTTTTAATCGTGTCAAACGCGTTGATTAAATTACTGATACAGACGCGCGTGTGCGTAAACAAATAAAAAAAAGACGTTATGTCACGTAGCTCCGGGTTACAATATTATTGAAATGCTTTTTCTGTTTTAGGTTTCTTTTTATATTTAGATTACCTCTCTTCTTTTAGTTGCGTAAGTTTAAAAAAATTCATAGCTTGTCTGTGGATTGAAAAAAACTATGAAAAAACTGGAGAGACAATTTTTGTCTCTTCTTTTAGTATTGATTATGTGTAAATAAGATTAGAAAAAGTTATACGTTTCTTGGAAGTTATAACTGGATATATATATATATATATATATATACGCTTAGCAAAGAAGTGAAAGAAATGTAAACCCTGTACGTTACGCTTACGCAACAAGATGAAGATGTTAGTTTATTACCGACTCGACCTAGATTTTTCACACGAAACGCCCAACCCTTCTGCTTTCGTCGCGACTCGACGTCGCGTAGACGCGGTCGACACCACTTTCGGCATCGTGTGTGCCATGGATTGTGACGTCAGCACGTGACGATGCTCGCGTAGTTATGTCGCGGTTAGCACGTGCGCGTAGCCATCGACCATTGGCGTAGCTTCGCCCCAAATTCCCTTCGTTTTGCCCTAAAATCTCGGAATAGTCAATCAACTCCTTAAATTATGTGAACGACTCTCTTATAGAGAATAAAATGTTTCCGAATAATTCCGTAGATTCAATATGCCACAATCAGAATACTTTAACGTTTCGCTTCATTGATAGCAAAAGAAAAAAACCTATAATGAAAGAAATCATATTATTGAGAATTTCAAAAGTAAATGTCACCCATAATTTGCCGTAACTCGAGAAATAAAACGTGGATAATTTGTCGTTTATGTGACACTTTCCTCCGCGCTCTGAATTTATACTCGCTATTATAGAATCAATTAGCACGAATCGAGGATCGTTCTGGATATATCTTTGTTCTCAACACGAAGCCTGAGATCGTAGCGTCCGCGATCTTTAATCCGCGAGCTATGGGCATTTTTTACTGCCGCGATCTCATCATCGCGTCACGATTTATCACTACTGCTACTGTTCGCATCGGCGGACGATGATTCACGCGTAAGTCTAGACGTCGTTATTTCCCGGAAAAGGTAATAGAGACACGTGCGTCGCGCGGTCCGTTCGTGTATCGCGATCTTCGTACTGTCGCGCTATCGCGAGAGTGACGCGTTGCGTCACTGGCGGACGGTCGTCTCGTTACGTCATCGCACGTTATATTCTAGTTCCACAACTTCCACCCGCGAGCTACAAATCCCCGTGACATATGTGGGTACCACTCACGAAACGTACCGGCCACCTGCTCAAAAATATCAATCAATAAATAGCCTGTAACCCATGGTCGCGGAAAGTAGGTACCGTACAAATGCCACTTAGCACGTCTGGACAACGTTATTTTACAACGCCGGCGCTTCGAGCTCGTCGACCTCATTTTCACTTGTTTGCAAAATCGAAGCTGATCTTTCCAGCTGTGTGAAGTTGGCCCCCCCACTACTGAAAATTCAATAATAACTATAACCATTCGTTTGGTGGTCGTTTGGTGGTGTTTGGTAGTCCATTCCCGACGTTTGGTAGTCAAAGCTGTAACTAATAATGCGAAAAAAAGACATATGCGCGTGAAGTTAGCCCCCCC
>NW_020212150.1:275319-295880 GCF_003070985.1 Temnothorax curvispinosus | reverse complement strand
AAAATGATGTACGCAGTCTGGAAAGCCGAGTTTTACAAGAGGGGGGGCTAACTTCACGCGCATATGTCTTTTTTTCGCATTATTAGTTACAGCTTTGACTACCAAACGTCGGGAATGGACTACCAAACACCACCAAACGACCACCAAACGAATGGTTATAGTTATTATTGAATTTTCAGTAGTGGGGGGGCCAACTTCACACAGCTGATCTTTCCCTAGAAAAAACTTAACGGCAAACTATCATCGCTCAACTTCTCAATAAACAAGAATTTTCTAAACATTTTAATGAAATGATAAAAATGTGTTATAAAAAGACTATAAATTTTTACTCGTGTGTGCTGCGAAGAAAAAAAGAAAAAAATGGGAGCTTGAAAGGGATCTTGAGCAATCTAATTGATAATGATTTCATGATTCTACTGAATATGAGCCAAGAAATCAATCTACGTGAACAAGTAATTCCGACGGTCACGGATCGAAACGTTTCGACGAGACGATTTGTCGCGACGCGCGTCACGCTTGACGTGTTTACTTCACCGACAACGTACCTACACACCGCGGCGGAAACATGACCGGGAATCTCGATTCGCGATTTTTGCGGCTCACGTTGAAATTCGGGGCGTACCGTTCGCGTGGGGCATATACGCGGCTGTCTGTGTTTGCCTACTTGTCTCCGATTGTTTTTCCCGCCCGTTGGTACGCGCGCGTTGATTCTCTCGTTTTTGTTTTTTTGTACACGCCTCGCACTCTGCTCCTGTTTTTCACGCTCGTGGGAACGTTCGCGGTGCCTGTGTATACGCGTCGATCGGCAGCCGCGCCGATTTGGCAGCGGCGCCAATGCGCCGTACTTGGACGTCGCCCAAACGTAATAAATTGCAAATCAGGTCATTGCTTTCCCGCTCGCGAGCTTAACGTTACCGGGGGAAGCCCGGGTGTCGCTTGATCTGCGCGGTGTACACAGCGGCTCTCGCATAGCGAACGTCCGCGTAACGTCCGTCGCGCACCGTCGCGTCGGGTCGGGTCGGGTCGCGTCGCGTCGCATCTCGTTGGCGTCGCAGTGGTTTACGACGGTGCATCCTCTCTCCACGATACCCCCACGACGCCATCGGCGACGACGCGACGGTGGATAAACACCACTCTCCGACGTCGTCGCTATATACGGTTGCGTGTCGCGACACACCGGCATTTTTCACAGGATGAGGCGAAGTACAGCCGTGTCGTGGAAAATGCCGGTGTGTTCGAGTCTTCCGTTTAATCCGTTCGATTAATCTTCTTCGTTCGCGTTTTATTTGCTCGGCTGAATAAGCTCGCTTGATCGCTTCATCTATGGATAAAACATAAGAAACATAAATATATAGATGATGCTACATTTCGAAATATAATAATCAGAATTGACAGAATAGACAGAATTGAAATAGTTATAAACCTTTGATTAGGAACATGCTATGAATTGTCTAAGAAAACAGAAAAAATTAATTCGAAATGTTTGATCAACTTGTCCGCGAAATTTCTCCCGCAAAGAAAAGAGTGCAAGGTAAAAGGAGAAAAACAATGTCAGTCTGCGAAGGAGTAATCGGAGACTACTGCTGCACAAAATGCTAGACATAATATTTACTCCCATCCCGACTAATCTCTCTTCTCTCTTTTACGGTCGGCTATCTACACAGTCAACGGTTTCATCACTATCTTGGATCAGGAAGGTCGACCGGAAGGTCAAACAAGTACTCCGAAAGCGCATCGGAAAGACTTTTTAGATTAACTGAGAAAAGACTTTTGAACTTTGTCTAATAAAATTTAACACCAGCTAATTTAATCATCGTTATTATTACTGAAGGATATTATCAGCTACATCATCATGAGATTTAGTTGCCACTGTTCCGAGTAAATAGAATAATGTACCCAAGCGATATATCTGACGCAATAATGAAATTGGAACAAGAAGATCGAGAACGAATCTAAGATAAGATTGATGGAATAAGATAATGGTATTCTATAATTAATCTCGATAGCAAAATGAAGATTTGTTGTTACACTAAATTTAGAAAAACCAGAAAAAGACTACAGCTAAAGCAATAAAAATTAAAACAAAATTAGTTTGCCCCTAATATATCGGTTTTTATATATACTATGTCTAAAAAAAAGTATATTATACGCAAAAATATAAAATTTCTGTAAATTATTCAATTTAAAATCTTCAACGGCCAAAGTTTTACCGGAAGAATATCGGAAAGAAAAGGATCTCTGCTCGGAAGGAAATTTTCGACGTTGCAGTCGCAGTCGGCATCGCGAAGTCGCGTCGTACATCTGTATGCACGCGAAGAAGGCGGCGGTTCGTGTGTGTCGCAATCTGGTGCGGATCGGGGGCGAGATAAGGACGGGAGGATGCCGCGACTGAGAGGAGCAAAAGGAAGCCGGATCCTCTCGGTCTCCGCCAAAAAGCGTAGAACAGCGTCGTCGGCGTCGGCGTCGGCGCGCACGGGAATAAGGGCGGTCCCGTAGTACGCCGTAATCTAATTTGCGATGCAATCTAGAGTAACAATGGTCCACGTCGTGGCGGCGGCGGCGGCGGCGGCGACGACGGTAGCGGCGGCAGAAAGGGGGCAGGCGTGACGGCTGGGCTGTACGAAACGCATCGCAACGTCTCGCCGCCGCGCCGCGCCGCGCGCCGACGAAGAGGATAGAACTTCCGCCGACTCTCCTCGACGTAATCACGGGACCGGTAACTTCCAAATTAAGTTCCCCATCACCCGATGCCGATGGAAACCGAAGCGCGCGGTGGACGCACCGTCGACGTCCTTGTACCCTCGGGGCTTTGCCGAGGAAAGGGCTCCGCCACCGATCGATGCCGGGGATCCGGAATCTCTCGCCATCGGGACGGATACGTCGCGAAGTGAAGCGCATAGACGTTGCTCATGCGAATTGTAACACTTGTGTTGGGGAAAATTATCTAGAGAATATTGTTCAGGGTATGTTCGCGAAAGAAAAATTGGGCACCGAAAACTTCATCGATTACTTCATACATTCAGCGGATATTTCAAAAATAATTTGTGAACGGAATTAAATATTTTTCGGAAAAATATTTCTCGTAACCATTATTATTTTTCAATTTAAGATGATGAAATTATTTCGTTCGATTTTTTAATTAAAAATCAGAGTTAATATTTTTAAAAACAGTTTCAACACGAGAGCGAAATAGTTATTTATGCAACACGTGCATGGAAAGTGCCTCATTACGCACGCTACGCGTGCGTGATAGACCACTTTCCAGGCACTTGCAACATAAAATAAGGAGTGTAAGTCGTGTGTAAAGATGAAAATTCCCGGGTGCGGAGTTTACGCACGAGCCGAAGGCGAGTTACACACCCGAAGGCGAGTTACGCACGGCTTACACACCCTATTTTATGTTGCAAGTGCCTGGAAAGTGGTCTATCACGCACACGTAGCGTGCGTAATGGGGCACTTTCCATGCACGTGTTGCATAATAGACTATTATGTAACAAGTGCGGGAAGCCTTCGGCTCGTGCGTCCACTCCGCACCCGTGTCCAATTCTCAACCCGCACGTGTTACACACCCTATTTTATATAACAAAGTGCGTGGAAAGTGCAATGGCCTATTGCGCGCGCGTCATGGGCCACTTTCCACGCACATGTAATATAATTAAATGTTAAACGAATTATATCGCATTAAGTTACGTGTGAAGGATTTACTTCACGCAATTCGCGACTTCTTCATCTGAAAACTCGCAGCAATATAATACTATACACTATAATACTATCGATTACGACTGCAGGTGGATCTCGTAAATCATGCTCGTCCTAGATTCGGCCTCGTTGTCGCGCGTTTAAAATAATTGAATCGGGACACAGAAACGAAAGAAAAAGTGGAGGAATGAGAAGTTACGCGCGGCCGCGAGGTCGCGTCGTCGCGTGGTCTGCTTTTCTGGAGGCAAGAGAAAAAGAGACGGATAAAAAAACGCGCGCGCCAGATAGATGCAGCTGTGCCGCGACCAAGCACGGCCGGGCTGGCTGCCGAGATTAGATATCGGAAGCTTTTTCCTAGATAGCCTTCGACGTTCCACGAATCGTGTAATAATCTTGCCGAAGGTCGACAACGTCGCCGATAACCACCTCCGCTGGATGGGAAATCGCACTTCCTCCCCCCTCCCCCTTCCGATCTCTGCATAACTCTCGCCTGCTACTGCGGCCGTAATGACAACGGCGCATCTATTGCCGGCGAGAAAGAAAAAAAAAGCGCTGACGATAGCGCGTGCGCGTATGCCTTTTGGACTCGTGACGCGCGATATCAAGAATGCGTAATGAGACCGGCGATTGTTCAGCGAAATGCGACAGAAAGTAATAAGAAAGAGGATTGTTTCGGGAAGAATGCGATACGCGACGTTCGTCGCGAATCGTTCGAGACGTTATTTGTAAAGAAGCTATTCGACGAACTCGGTCAAGTTTGCTAAAATTAGTACGACGTATACAGTTACAACGAATATGCGGAAGTGTGCTTCGGATTTTATTTCGAACAGCTTCGAGATATATGTGATGATCCACGTATAAATCCATCAGCGACGCAATTTAGTAATTCTCCTGGTTATCATAATAAATTTCTCTTAATGTTCTCTAATATTAGTTATTTCAAAAGCGCGCGTGTATAAAAATAAATCCGCCGTCTGATCGCGTTACTTATCTTTCATCCCTTTTAACCATATTATTATATGCCGACATCACGATGTATATTATCGTTGTTGAAATCGAATTTCTATACATTCTACGTAGAAACGTAATTTCTCTCAAAGTTTCACGCATCCTCGACGATCAGATGGTACTCACGGGTGTATCAGGATAACGATAATGATCCTGCAGTAGAAGACAGCGCTGTAACGGCGGCGGCGGTGGCTCCTCACGACGATGACGGTGACGATGATGATGATGCCGATGATGGTGGTGAAGAATCGAGGCAGAAGCGGAGGAGGCAGAGCCGGGAGGAACCGGCTCATGCACCAACAGCCGACGATGATGAAGATGACGCGATATCGTCGCCAGGACACCCACCAGTGCTCCGACTATCAGCACGAGCGCCGCCGAGACGATGTAGCCGCTCGCACCCACTGCAACCGGAAATCGGATACCGCGATTGGTCAATAATTTTGATCGGAAACTTCGTCGTACGTCAATCTCCCTAACTTTCGCATTTATCTGTTCTCGGTTCTATATATGTCGCAACTGCCGCGACTTTTCTTAGTGGCGAAGCGGAGAGATAAGACTATCATTAGTGTGAAAATGAATTATTCAAAGGATGTGAAAAAATTTCAGTGAGTTATGATTACTGACACTCGAAGGAATATTGATCTCTCTGGAATATTTACATTTTCCCCCTCATGTTATTTAATGAAATTTTTTAAAGTGATATATACATATATTTTTTAAATTTAATATTTTTATGAAATATTTTAATTACAATTAATTTAAACTAGTTACCATTAAGATTTAACCGATTTAATGCCAATGTTTTCGTGTCGATCCATACGATGTCACTATATTATATAAGTATACTGCATATGTATACCAATTATCAATGTAGTAATGAAATCATCGTTTTAATAATGCGTTATGTAATATAAATGAGAACAGTATACATTAAATAATAATGCGAATAAAAAAGACGAATTACATTTTACTTACAAAAATGAACTGTATAAAAGCATTAACAATAAGATATATTCGCCCGTCTCTTTGAATCGTGTGTGGTGTCTGCAGGACTAAGTTGTTAGAACTTCAACGATCATGACGCGAGTAATGCCCTGTGTGTGGTTTGTAGAGTCGGCACAAATCATCGACACGTGGAAACGATTAGATGTCATTTTCCGCAACCATGCTATTGCCAAGGACTCTCGCGAGCGTAATCGCCAAGATGCGCTTCGCGAAACACAAGAAGAATGTCGTATGAGCAATCATGTTATCAATCACATGTAATATCATTTCATTAGCATTAGAACGTAGTTAAACGCACATAAATTGTGAAACATACGCACGTGTTGCGGTAATAAATTGATCTATGACGGCTAATTGGTCAATAATTAGTGTTTGATTACACGTTACATTTAGATTTGACTCCGAATGAGATGCTATATGAAGATATTAGAATTTTATTCTCCTCTGGCGTATCATGCGAGAATTTTCTTTGAGGTTTCCTCATAATACGTTCTCAACTGTCAAATCATATAACTTAACAAGTTACATGCACCATTAATAGAAAGGTAATTAATTGACTAACAGGCGAACGTCTATTCTTGGAACAAACATTTTATCGTACATAAAATAATTTTAGTCACGAACAATCTCTTTTTATATTTTTCATCTAATTTTTAAACATATTAAAAGTTTTCCAGAAAAAAATCACCGTCGTTAAAAAATTAATTCGACCGTTAAAAGATAACGACAATGTACTTTAATTAAAATTCCTATTATTAGACATCTACAATTTTCACACATACACTATTAAACAATTAATCGAAATTCGATGGATTTAAGAACTAACGATTACGTTGGATTCGCGGGCTCAGATTGTGAAAAGAATTAAATCATTTCCATCGTGATCCTGCGATCCTTTTTGTGCATCGTATGAGCAGTCTGATCGCGAATCGCCGTTCGGCATCGCGGACGTCAACGCCGGCAGGTGCACCGAGATCGAACGACCGCATCTTCCTTCCCCCCCGTACCCCTCTCCCCCCGACCATCACCTCTCGCTAGCGACTGCGGAACAGCTTGGATCTCTGGCTTCGTCCGACGGCCTCCATCGCTTCCTTGTTCTCCTCCTCTACCGCGCGACAGGGACACGCGTGTCCGTGCGCGTGTCTCGGCTCGGGGAGATACCGCCCGGATGCGGTGCGACGGAGGACCGATGACGACGAGATTGAGAACAGGGACGGCGCGAACGTTTCGTTAGATCGGCAATTTCAAACAAGAGGTATCGCGAGAATTAAATGAGGTATTTCGCTTTTGATTATGCGGGGCAATTCAAAAATTATACCATTATTAAGTTAGCTGGATAATACTATCAAAGTTGTCAAAAGTTGTTATATACAAATCATATAACTCCGAAATAAAAAAAATATATTAAAAATATATCTGTTTAATTCTAATTTCAACCGTCATTTCAAAAAATGGTTCGTGGTATTTCAATGTTCTTCAAATTTGTATAAGATTCCTCCCAGTGGGAAAAGAAAATTCTAGGAAAACATTTGCCGACACGGGATTCAGAGAAAAATTTATAAGCTAAAACTGGAAAAGTTCGAATAATTCATAAATTTCTATCGCATTCTTTTTCCTAGAGAAGTTTAAAAAACCTTGTATATCAGTTGTGATATAAAAATCCCTCGATTTTTTTCGAACAGATAAATCGAATTAATATAAATTATAAAAATATACCGTGTGCATATTTGCGATTTAGCCGATTTACATTCTATGAAAGAAATGTCAGCGCTGTTTTTGCTACATCGAATGTAAGATATCGTCATATCGAAAATATTCAGCATCGGACGCTCTGCAAACGGAGCATCACGAGCATGCCCACTCACACCGGCCCTGATTGAGAGCGAGAGCGCGAGCGGGGCACGACGAGAGAGATTGACAGAGAGAGAAGGGGGCGGTAGAGGAGGAGGAGGAGGAGGTGGTACGTCGACCGAGATGAGGAGGAGGCGAGGTGAGCTGTGCAGAGCATGCGGTGTGCACCAGACAAAAAACGATGAGCCGCGGTGGGGGCCAGACGGGGGGCAAAAACACGCGACGAGGCCCAGAGCCCAGGCGCTGCGGGCCCCTCGTTTGAACGACTCTCCCTCTCTGTCCTTCGCTACGAGCGCACGATGCCTGTGTGTACGTGCGCAGCGTAGCGCAGCGCGCACTCCGTATATGCACCGTATATGCGGCTTCGCCGAGTGCATCCACGAGTATCGCGTGCATCGCGTTAGGAAGGACGAGTCTGCCCGATTGTTCGAGCTAGGGACGTTGAAAACAGGAATCGAATAATCGTCGGAAGAGAATATTTATATTAATACTTTTTACTCATACTTGCAATTATTTTTTTTGAAAATGCCTATGCTTGCCTCTTTATCTTTAAATTAAATCTTTAGAAAATAAATCTATCGGTATTCGGCGAAAACGAAAGCGATGTCGAAGAATAAGGTTCTCGAAGCTTTATGTAATATTAGAATGATAAAAAACTCGCTATGGTGTGTGGTACGATGATTCTGAGATTCAATTAAGCTAACACACGAGCAATCACGACAACGTACCGTGTGTGTATATTTCCCCGGGAATGAGCCGACGTAGAGCGGCGCGGCTGCGAGGGTCCTCGGCCTTATCTTGAGCTTTCTTGCGCTCTGTTATCACGGCCGTACGGGTACGCCGCTCTTTGTGCCGAGTCTCGAGTGCCGCCTATTTGAAGTGCCGCGAGACAAGAGCGCATCGCTCCGCATTCACTTGGAGAAGAAGACTAGTGCATAGTGGCAGCTTGGACGAGACAAGGTGCGCCTCGTACGAGGATAGATTGGAAAATAGAATCGGATAATAGGCGCGCGGATGGTAACGAGCAAGAGGGAGAGACAATACGTCGCCATCGTGATCTACGAGTTAGGGATTGCGAGGTAGGCTACGCCGCCGATCTCGCTGCTCGTTATCTTCTCGCAGTAAACTGAAGAACTCTTTTGACGAGTCTCTTTTGACTTCGAAAACGTTAATTCGTGAATGCAATTCGTGAAAAATGCATGTAACGATTCAAGAATTCACACGGTATTACTTTGACAAATTTTTTAGTAATATTTTATAGGATGTTCTATCGCGCGCTACCGTTTTTAAATTAAAACAAGAGTCCCCGCACCTCCGATAGATTTTCAAATCAATTATTTGCGGATAAAAATGTCAGGCCGCTAATATTTTGCGAGTTATAAGCGAACGAAATTCATATTTCAAAGGAGTAACAGCAAGCACTTCTATCTGACAAAGAGTGCCAATCATAAGAATGTTTAATTGCTAATGTCTGATTGCTAAATTTTCGACGTAGTGGCCGCGACGAAGCGACGAAGACAGATCGCGGACAAGAGAGAGAGAGAAGAAGAAGTAAAATCGAGAAAATGGCACGTGCAGTACGAGCTGGCGCGTCTGCTACCCGGTGAAACGCGACGCCAGACTAAACACTAATACGGATATCGGATTCCGAAAGACGCTTAAACAATGACTTTTTTATTTTAAAATAGCCTGCGGGGTCGTGTTTCCCGACGTGTTTGTCACGGCATTGTTCGTAAAGATGCCACGAAAGACGGTATTGCGGGCCTGGGCTAGAAGCTGCAGGTCCCGTCTCTGCAGGCGACTGTAACTACGCTACTTTGTCAACTAAATCACGCGGCAAAGGGTTTAATGTCTCCCTCCCAGAGTCTGCGACGAATGCACCGAGCGAGACCCACACGCAGACGGAGAGTCGGGAGTCGGGAGTCGGGACAGACGCTCGCATGCATCCAATAGAGATCTAAGGACGGGGAAGGGCCAAGGGGGAGAGAAGAGAGAGATGTGGCGACCCTCGTGATTCCTGCCGCTATTGTCCCGTCTGTGCGGCTGCTCGTTAAAACATCTTTAATGATCGCTCTTCAACGACGATCTACGGTCGTCGAAGTTGGCTTAATACTACGGAACGTCCTTAACGGTACTATTCTCGGTATATCCTTCGTTCGGTATGATTTTACCGAAATTTCGATTGTTCTCGGTGAAGCTCTCGCAAGTTTCGTAAATTCTGATTAATTTTACGCAATGTAGTTTCTGCGGCAATAACGCAGAAACAAATTTAAAATAATATATTAATTAGTAAGTCGGTAATCTGTCTTATACAGTTTATCTCTATTTTTTATTTCTAACAATTGTGAAAAAATTCCATCTTTTTGATTACTGTTTAAATTCAGATCTATGTTCTATTTCTTGTATTTCATAGCCGACTGCTAACGTTGTAAGCTTTAATGAGCTTCCGTTAATACATAACATTCCATAATTATATTCCATTAAATTCCTCAACCATGGAAAATATATAGACATTTATTTATACCTAACGCACGAAACAATTTAAAGCCCGACGTAACAGCAACACATTCGCTATATTTTTAATCATCCTAGAAGCATCTTTAAACGCGGCGCAGGACAGAGTTAAAGCCGAATTTGTTTCAGTTTCCGTTCTATCTCTACCGAGTAAAGGGTTAAGCGAAGACCGTGGCGAGGGCGGGCGAGGCGGTGAAAGAAAAGAGCAAACTTTTAATCAATCCGCCGCGGCGAGGAAGACTCTAAAGAAGAAAAAAACAAGATCCGCGCCCACGCAGCGGCTGTCCACGTGCGGGAATGCGTAGGTGGAGCGTGCGCGAGGGGAAAAGAAGGAGGAGAAGGCTCGTGAAGAGTGCCGGTCAGGTTGCGAGGACCGAAGCTGGCCAAGGCCAGAACGCGGTGTGGAGCCGGGGTGAATTATTTTTAGCGCTTCCTACTATTGTGCAAAGTGCGCGGAGTCTGTCGAGTGTCTAGGCGAGAGACTAGTCCGGTTTAAACTATACGCGCTTGCTGCGCGTTCGGCGCACGTGTGCATCCTAACTTATCTTTCGCGGATGAAAGCACCATGGATCGGTTTTGCTATTAGCAACAGCAAATATTTACTTAAAAGATGTGTATATGCTCTTTTCTATCGAAATAAAATTTTAGAGATTTCAATGCGACGCAACACGTATATTACTGTATGTCGACATGACGTACTTGTTAATGCGAATGCAAGGCTGTATGCGAATGAATTGTTATAGATTCATGTTTTTTTTAGTGTTCTCCGCGCGGGAAACGATATATCACGTCCTGCGATAACGTCGCAGAAAAAAAGGTCTAGAGTCTAGACGGACGATAACATTTTTCCTGGAAATATGTCTTCTGTATATTATCACTGAGAATTTTTCAAAAACAATTTTATTCCTCAGAGATAATTTGAGCTTTTTTAAATAAATTAGATGCACTTTTAAATCGGTATTTTTTAAAAAACCAGATTTTTTTACACGTCATAGGTATAAAAATATAGTAAAAACAATAGTAATAACAAAGACCAAACCTCTTCAAAAGTACAGATTTAATTAAATGAATAAAAGATAATAGAGTATATAGGCATTCTTCCATTGAGCAAACTATTCAGTATGAAAATAAATTCATAAAGTTCTTCGTATTGTATTATACGCAGAAGGCTGCACTTAAAAAAAAAACATAATAAAAAAATATAACGCTACTACGACAACAGTACAATTTAATTGAGCGAGCGTAACCATGTCCGCTTGTCCAGAGATATATTACGTACAATTTTCGCGGATAAAAGACGAAGATTGATTTATCGCGTCGGAGCGTCGAACATCTGTACGCCACAATGACCGTGCGATTAATCGCAATTTCCGGGACTGTTCCGTTTCTTTGGCACTTGACACCGATTACCTCTGGTCTGGATCGCTGCCGCGATGCGCCGCCGCCGCCGCCGACGACGACGACGACGACGACGAAGACGAGTCGGCTCCGAGCGAGGCTGACGTGACGCAATCGATGTACGCGTGACACACATTAGCGGCGCGTAACTCTATCGCACTAGGTGTTACGCGTTGCGCCGTCGACAAGTGCGTCCTTGGCCGGCGGATAGACATTCGCATTAAACGTCAAGTAGTCTTGCACGGCATGTTCGCGAGACAGTCGCGTTTCTGTTGTCGGCGATGAATATGACCGATACCGAGGAAACGCGCCGTAAAGTAGACCTACCGAATAGACTATTGAATACAATTGATAACACGGTAAGTAATTTCTTCTTTCGGAGGCAAATCTCTCTGCAAATTTATTTTTGATCTTTTACAATGAACGAAACTCATTTCTGGAGATAATCATTTCTGGAGATAACTTGTGTGAGATGTAATAGTTGATCAAATATACCTAAGAGAAGAAATATTTCTCTAATTGATATATCTGTTTTCTTAAGAACCTTTACAATCTCATGAAGTAACGTTAAAAAAATAAGAAACAGGATGTACTACTCCCTCGAGTGCGTCTTCATGCTTAAACCTTTGGAGTACTCTATGTTAAGTCAACACGATGCAATTCCCCGCTGACAAATCGCGGCGAGGCACGCGGGAGCGTCGCGCGATTGCAAAAGGAAAAACTGAAAGTACGACCGCGGAATGTAAATACGAGGCGCGCCCCGGCGATTCCTGTTCCCGCGCACACGCGCGCGCGCGCGCGCGCGTCATCGTTTCGAGGAGCGAAACCGAAGTCGTCGTTGTCTCCGACAACGACTCTCGGAGGCTGCGCACGAAGGTGGAAGGCGAAAAGGAAAAGAAAAAAAAAGGAGGAAGGAAGAGAGAAACGCCGATCGCATACCGAGCGGTCGAACGCGATAAATCAACGAAGATAAGAGATCGGAAAAACGAGCGTGGTCACTCGAGCGTGAATTGGATCGAAATTAGCGATCTCGCAGGGCTCCCTAGGACTGGTCCCGGATCTCATCAGCATCCACGACCACCAAGTTCCCTACCTACCGACTATCGACTACAGACTACCAGCCATGAACGTCTACCGACCGCCGGTGCGGCGCGATGCACGATGGCGTGCATCTCGAAGACGACGTCGCGGAGAATGAGGCTCTATCCCGTGCGATTCCGCGCGAGAGCCTTCTTGCATTCCCTTCCTACAGTAATTACGCGAATTTCTCTTGGAAAAATCGTTAAGTCTCTATAAGAGGCAGCTAATGTTCCTTATATAAAATATTCTGAAACTTATATTTAACATTTTTATTTTACCGCTGAAATTAGAAAATAATTACCTCACTTATTTTTTATCTGTATACCCAAATTTTACTTTAAACATCAATTGTACAAACGATACAATGGCATTTCATTCACTGTAATTAATGATTGTTGCATTATAATTATATATGAAAGGTTATTCACATACATAGATATACAGCATAATTTCGATTATTTTTATCAATATTTTAGTTTTTCAAAATATTTAAAAGCATTTCATATGTGTGAGTATTTATGTGTGGGTTACATTAAAATCACTAATAGTATTTCACTTTTATCAATCTGTATATGTCAATACATGTTGCATTTCAGTAAATATATAACTGGTTTCGCGATTTCAATGTAAATCACATTTAATGCATTTACTATTTCAATTTAAATCGTATTTAATAGAATTACTATTTTAACGTGAACGAATGTAATTGGCATCGTCATTCACGAGTTAATGAAACCAAGACTGCGATGTTACGAGACGGAGCATGACTTCTCCATTATACGCATCATTAATTACCGCATCTTGTACAAGAATTCCATGAAAGTGCAACTAGCAAATGTAAGGAGTTTAAATGCTAGACCGACGTTTAAATGCCGAAGCGAATTTACGAGCGTGGGGGGTAACGGGTGGAAAGCATTATTTACTACGTTAAACTCCGTATGCGCAGACTAAGCCGTCTCGATTGCATAACGACATAAACAGCCGGTGTAATAGTGGCTCAAGGTCTACTATACGCATACGCATTGCGTCAGTCGCCACGATTTTAACGAGTTACATCGCCACGCACGGCACGTAAACTCATCTTCCATTCTCGCATATTAATAGGTTTGCGTCAATAAGTTTCGTCTCAAGCCTATATAAAAATTATTCATTTGCACATAATTATTCTATGTACAAATAATCTTTTATTTCATACTTTATAATTTTCAACAAAATTATCAATTTCAAAATTGATCTCCTCTTTGACGTTACAAATTACGCCACGCACAATTCTACATTTAAAATCAATTTTTTTTCCGTGTTAACGCGTTTTGGAATTGTTTCTCATTCGAATAATTTCCGCGCGACAAAGAGAGAATGAATAGATTTTAACGGAGCATTCTATATATACGTATAACGTAATCATCGCAATCATCGCAACACAACGGAACAATAAACAGTCTGTAAATTCCGTTTCGTCATGCTCTTTGATATACGATACTGTCTGGCTGATTGGTTATCCAATTGTGCAGCTTTTTTAGAACAGACCTTCGTTCAAGGACCTTGGCCGAGCAGACGAGGACTAGACGTGCGTGGACGGACGGCCAGCTATTTCGCCACGCTCGCCGTGCTCACTTTCACACTCGCGTATCCTTCTCTGACACATAACAAAACATTTCTCAAGCCAATTCTATACACATTTTATCACGCCGCGCTTTATTTAATCCCAGGATGCTCGTGATTTATGCGCGACATTTAAGCAGACACGTGTATAGAATGTTTCCTATAATCAATAAATCAAAAATGAGATGTATAGCTATATCCCACATGTCTAAAAATTCTGATATACTATGTTATAATCTTATAATTAATTTTATGTTGTCAATTTGACATTTCTTTTTCTTTGAAGTAATTGTAATGAATATATATATATTCATGTATAAGAGGGCTATATTTCAATAGGGTAATATGATTAAGAAACGAGAAATGTAGTTTATAAAATACATCGTGGAATACAGGAACAAACAAATTGATAACCTAGCCCATTTAAAAGCTTATACCGAATAAACGCAAGATAAATGTAATCTTAATACTTTGATTTTTCACGGTAATTATAGTTTATTTTTGTATCTGTCACGACGCGCGTTTGACCGATGTATAACATTGGGCAGCATTCCGGGGCAGGGATTCCCAAACTTTCCAGTAGTCCGTTCAATTTCAATATCGTGAAAACCTTGACGCATTTATTCATCTCCCATCAATCATGTATACGTTATATATAACACAAATTTATATGTAGAATTCAATAGAATTCAACTGTAAACGTGTCGACCAATAAAATGATATTTACATATTTATTTCTGATATTTATAATTTTTATATTTTTATTTGTTTTTCTATCAGTTTTAAGGAATTTAATATAATTTTTCTATTTAATTATTTTATAATATATAAAGGAAAAATTATGATTAATCTCATCACCTTTACACGCAAATCGTATAAAAGAATCAAAATTATATATAAACAGAAAAAGTACATTTCCCTTAATTTTTGCATATATTTTCTATATTAATTAGACATTCTGTCACTTTTGTCCCATTTAATTTTCTTTCTATTTTTCATTTCAAAGGACATATGTATCCCCAGTTTGGGAACCAATGCGTCGGTATGACGCATATGAACAGCGCCCTGACATTCGTCAGAGTTGCAAACGAGAGCAGCGTACACGCGCTTCCCTTTCCTCGCGTTTCATCGTCGAGCTATTGTTTCTTCCATATCAGCGCTGACAGATCATGTCTTGTTCTCCTAACATTGATTTGACACGTGTCAATGTCAACCGGTTGCACGCCTCTCGAAAGAACGAATCGTGTCGATGATATAGAATGCACGCGATATGAAAAAGATTACTCTTCAGTATAAGGGGGAATTCACAACCGAAAATTTTGTACCCCACTACCGTACTGCCGAGCCAATGCCGAATAAAATTCGGACACTGCCTTTAGCAATACTATGCAGTGCCATCCTGCATTGCTACACTGAGAAAAAAAGTTGTTATATTTTCAATTGATTATTATTTTTTTAATTGAAATATTTATGTATTTAAATTAAATACGATCTATTAAATCTAACATTAGGTGATTTTAGTCAAGTTAACTTTTTTTCTCAATGTACTGCCACCAGTAGTCATTATTATTGCCACTGACATTATTATTATCAACCATTAACGACAATGCCATCAAATATTATAGTCCACTGCTTACTTCTTTTAGTCCACTGTTGAATTTTTGTACACCAAAGCACAATGCCGGCTGTGAATTCCCCCTCAGAAATTTACGACAAAGTTCTTCCCTGCTTCAGCATTGATCGAGTATATAATCAATCTTAATAAAATATAGTCTCAAAGTAAGATGTTTCCAGTAGATTTCCAGTACAGGTTTAGCTCTTCAATGAATAAGTCATTAATCGCAATAAAATGTGTGTAATTTATTCACACACTTATATGCTCTACATATATCATCGCGATATATTTTTGAAAATATAGAGTTCAGCGAAATGGATAAAACGGGATAAAAACATATTGACTTCTTCGTATCAACAATTGTTCATAAATTAAATATAGTTTCTTTTAGAAATGTACATAATGTTAGAACGATAATGCAAAAATAATCTGATTTAAAAAAATATTGTACATTAGCTTCTCATATTCGGTATATTACATAAAAAAATCATATTACATTAAAAATCATACATTTTAACTGGTTAATTTTGATGTGTATTGGAATATTTACTCGGTGATATAATTACGAATGTGCAAATCGATGCTACGAAAATGTCACTTCTGCTTGAGAGAACATGTCGCGGAATTAATGTGACAGGTACTCCTCATTTTTGCGGAGCAAAATTTGAAATTGATTCTACATGAATAAAGCGCGACTTTGAGCAAAATACTGAAGCGTATCACATAGACATGAAAAAATAGAGAGAATTCGTTTAGTAATACAGACGTATAAAAATTCAATACTCGAGCGAAATGTTACTCGTAGGAAGTACATTAAAAGATAAATCATGTCAATTATAATAAACCAAATTGAAAAATATGCATAAAAAATAATTACTATGTTACCTTAAAACGCTGATTTTCTCAGCTACATATAATTACTCGTATTGTTAAATATTATCGGGTTCTAAAAATCATACGCAGCCGTATTTAGCGATAAATGAAGCACAAATGCGAATATCATTAGATTGCTTACAAAGCGATTTGCTCGAGAAAAAGATGATTCATTCGGATTTGAGCAACAACCAGAATCATTGCTGACACGCTAACATCTTGCGTTAATCGACAGGATGAAAAATATCTCTTCGATAAACAATCTCGAAACTGCTTCCTGCAGCATATTGACAGTTCCTCGATACTTTAACTATACGGTCGAGGATAGTATTAATATTGTAGTAAAAATATCGACGATAAATATGGATAGCCCGATAAACCCGGTTAGGTCTCTCCAACACACACAGTTGTTTACAACGCGCCATATACTTCCGCTACTTCATCGCCTGATATTGCACGCACACCCAGACGTCCTTTACACGTGCATATATGCAACGAACACGCCGCGATCGGTTATTTTTGTTTAGTCTGTCGGTCGTTCGCGTCTCTGTGTTCTCTCAAAACTACCGCCGCGTGTAATTGCCGCGCACACAGAGAAGCTGTCAATATCCGAATACTTAATTTTCCGGTGTTCGCATTGTTGCGGAAGGTGTAACAATCGAATCCCCTTCGCAAGGGAAAAATCAGAACAATCATAATTGACTCCTTCCGTGTCTATTCTTAAGTATATTTATTCGTACAAAATCTTCTATTCTCATATCGCGATTTTTGCATTAAACAATTAGTAGGAGACCACGTTAGATAAAAAAAAATAAAGTAGTTATTAATTAAAAATAACAAAAATACAAAATTGTTACAAGTTGTAGTAAATAAGCAATTTTTTTTAAATTTGGGAATAAGGAAACTGAGAATTTGGAACTGAGGTTGTTAAAAGAGTTAAAATCGGCGCGTGATCTTTCGTAAGCGGTATTTTACGGATTCAATTTTCTCGCGTGAAGCTCCGCGGATGGTTGCACGGTTGAAATTTACTTCCTCGCTCCCGGAAGTCGCGTTATTCCTTCCGGATGGAAACGAAGTCCCGAGAGCCGTCTGCCAACATTATAGACACGGTGCTTACAGTGCTCTCCATACAACGGGGCGAGTCAATACTTTATAGTTCGAAGTGAGTTCGCTCGCTCGCTCGTTCGCTCGTATTTCGCTATCACCCCTTCGTTGCGCCACTCCCTTCGCTAGGAGCCGTCATGGAGGGTGCCAAGAGCACCAGGGGCTTTACATCGTTTCCTCCTGCCCTTTCTGCCCATCGCCGCGCGCAAATACGACCGACGTATCGCGAGCTCTGTCGGTTTGCGAACGTCCTCTACGTGCACGAAGAGTAGAGCGTGTAAAAGAGGATGACTCGAGAAGAAATTTACTAATCAACATTTGGTTAAAAAACAAGAAATTGATTTCAGAATTTAATTATAGAAAATAAGTTACTTTTCGAGTTTTATGTATTATATAAGGATAATTTATGATTCGAATTTTGTTGCTGTTCTCGCCATTTTAATGGAGGATATAATTATGGAAGAATATATACCTAAAAACTTTATGAAAATTATTGTAAATTTTACAATAATTCAATCAAAGATTTTTCGAAAAAACTAAAAAATTAATTTTAAAAAGCTAGAAGTTTTTTACGTCACATATTCGATTATTAAAAATAGTTTGCAATAATATTCCAATATTTCTGAAAATGATTTATAAGTTACGAAATATTTATAGTCTACTTCGTCACACTTATTGTAAATTTATTGTTCGAGTGCGTATATAATTAGAAAATATTATAAGATATTCTTAAGTCTCTCTCTGTAGCAAGAATAATCAAGGCTCGATATATTCACAGAACTAAATAAAATATGCAATATGTACATATTTTATGGAAGTGTTGAAGTGTAGTAAGATAAGAAGTTACTTACTGTTGCAAAAAATAATCGCATGTAATTCTCACTAGAAATGAATAATTCTTAGATGTACCTCTCCAGTTAAATCAGTTGTAACAGAGCGAATATAAACGAGATATAAACGTCCTCAGTGCCGAATATTTAAAACTAATATATGCGGCCCGTAAAAAATTGTTCGATAGTAATTAGCGAAACAACGCAGTGCGGAAACGCTGTTGCGTAAGGTCCGTGACCGGAAGGGTGGCGAGTGTTATACAGGGACGCCGCCGTCTCGGGAGGGGCGAGGTGGCGAGTATCTAGGTCTGTGTAACGATTTTTAGAGTCTCGACCCTACGATCGTTCGGGCCATAAAAAACTTGAGGCACCCCACAGTAGTCGAAGAGCCAGGGTTTCCATAGCGACGAAGCCCTTTCGCTCTTCGCCCGCAGGGCCCCCTTTTGCCCTGTTCTGCGGTAACCTACCGGCTGCCGTTGCCACCACCCTTAACGCGTCGTATCGGCCTCGAATCCCGGAGATATACGTCGTAACATGAGCGCGACATAGCCAGCCAAAGGACCGATGGAAATTGCCCAAGTCGATCGCTCGGTTAAATTTCTCGCCCTTCATATACCGTTCAGCGTATAAGTCCGATTCTCTTATCTTTCAATTCAAAAGATTCTTTTTTTAATATGTGATCAAATGGCAAAATTTTTATTTTCTCTAAGAACCATGTGTGGGGTGCGAATTCATATAAAAAAGTTTATACTAATTAAAGTAAAGAGATACTTGATGATTCTCTAAATCTGAAGGACACGTTAATTACATTAATTCCAACATTATATAATGTACGGAAAGAGAATGTGGTAACTGCTAAAAATTAAAATTTGTCCGGTGGGTTTTTTCGTAAAGAATACGCGTTAGTTTGCCGGAGTATTTCTTTGAATTCATACAAGAACAGTACTTTCTCTCCACCCCCGGTGCGTCAGTTCTTTTCTAGAGATACGAAAATAAATCGCGAGTTTTGGGATGCCTGACCGGTTACTCAGACCATTTAGTCATTCCTCTTATACCGGGTATACTGGGCATCGCGCAGTCACGAGAACTCATCGTTGGGAACTGTCCAGATCACGAATTAGATCGTAAAAGAGAAGGACGACTCTGCGCTCTCTTGCAGGAGCACGGAAATAAACGCGTTAAGTAATGATACAAATGTACGAACAGCGTGCATTTCAACGCGGGGATCAGCCGGCGTAAAAGTAAAAATTCGTTGACAAACATCAGAAAGTCTTTTTGAGAGACGGATTATTAAATTAACGTAACAGTATATATATTCCATATATTCGTAGATATAAATAAATTGCAACTGATATACCTTATTTTGCCATTTACTACAATTTAGACTTTTGTAACTATTAATTTGACTATACAATTATGTATTACAGACCACAGAATATAACGAAGAGCTTGTAGTAAACAACGCTTTATTATTCCTTATTAAAATTATGACATATAAATCGTGAATTAAAATGTTATAGCAAAAGTTTCATTAATAGATAATGAAATATCTCTTTGCAGTTAATTTGTAAAGGAAACATCGGTCTTAAATTTTAACGATGAGCTACTCGAGCTTCGTTCTCTGCCTCTCGTACGTGAATCGAAAGTCAAGCGTGATCGTCGTCGGTGACGAGGATTCAATTGTCGTTTCCATCGTTTTAGTTGCCCGGCGTTATAGTCGCTGTATAATTCGCACGTGGACGGGCAGGGCGACAGGCGTGACAGGATATAAAAGGGGTAAGAACTGGGAAATTGAAGAGGTACACGTTCGGCCAGTGCGCGAAGGAACTAATCGATTGATTTGTACGCGGAGTCACGACTCGTGTACGTAGCCAGACGTAATCAAAAACATGAGATAAAACACGCGAACTGTGCGGTCTGCGTCGACACACACTCTCTCTCTCTCTCTCTCTCTCTCTCTCTCTCTCTCTCTCTCTCTC
>NW_020212150.1:245282-275309 GCF_003070985.1 Temnothorax curvispinosus | reverse complement strand
TCTCTCTCTCTCTCTCTCTCTCTCTCTCTCTCTCTCTCTCTCTCTCTGCCTTTTTCATTGGCACACTAATCTTTACGTCACATTTATCTTAGTCTTAATCTAACCTGTGATGACGCATGATAAATTTATCGTGTTTATGCACAAAACAGATTAAGTCTGTGGAAAGTTTTTTCACTCTTTACATCGAACATATTGTATTTATTACTTAACTGATATACGAAAATATCCGGTTTTGATATCAATATTGATGAAAATTGTATTAACAATAAAAGAATTAAGAAATATAATCATTATTGGTTATTGTTTCATAATAAAGATTTAATTGAATATAATGGATAAAGTGTCTCATCTGAAAATTTATCACCCTCTACGCGCACAAGAGAAAGTATTTTCACTTCACGATAAAGAGCACGATAAAAAAACAAAAAAAAAGTTTATTTGTAAAACAAAGGGAGAAAAGGAGATTAGTAAATTCGAAGAAGTTGCCTCCTTTCTTTCAGTCCGGCCGAAAATATGGACGTGAACGGTGCTCCGATTTCTGTTCTGGTCGTCCTAAACGAAAGGTAGCGTAAGGTGATGCACACGAGAAGATACAAAACAAAAAAAGAAGCGCAAAGGAGGACCGGAATGGGGAAGGTGGCCCGCGCGCACGGTTGGAATAGTTAAAAATAACTCTGACCGAAGATCCTGCGGTTCCTGTAAACACGAGCTCGAGCATGGCAAAACGAGCATGGCGCTATGCGAACCGGTGATCCAGAGGGATTTTAGCGAGGCGGTAAACCAGCGAAAAGATGTGCGCGCGAGTCTCATTCAGACGCATTTAAAGGATCAGAATGAAAGATCTCCTTGTTGCTTTGCATAGAATGGCGACTTTCAAAAGACATCTCGAAAGATGTTTCTTGTTTTTTTAATTTGAAAACGAACGGGGGTGATATTTTACAAAATTTGTTGCTGACGAAAGTTTACGTATCGCGATTAAACAAATTTGCGATTGTAATATAACTTGAAACAATTAGAAAAGCATTTCTTCAAATGTATATATTATAATATCTAGCAGATATTTTAAGTTTCTAATATCTTTCATTATCAGTATATAATTTTAATGTTCAGTAAATAAAAATGTTGCGATTTAATTAATGGAATTTGATTCAATTTATAGAATTGTCTAAAGAGATTTTATAAATGTTTCAAGTACAAATAGCCCACTCATGTTCAAAGGATATATGGTTCTATAACGCGTATATTTTATTCTATATATTGAAAATTTCTAGGCACAATTATACAAGATTTTAAATAAAGTAGATAATATATCTCATTTTTTATGGAAAAAAACTCTATTGTATTTCTCTGTACAAGACGCAATTTTCTTTTTAATTTTTCGAAAAGTTAGTTTTACGTGCCATATATCCTTTCAATGTTAAATGTGACGTTTATCTTATTCATTCAACACTTACGTGCTTCCATAGAGGTGTCTTGAGTCAGTGGTGGATGCTGCGTCGTCGTCGTCGTCGTCGTCGTCGTCGACGTCGACGATGTAAACGAATCTTCGTTGTCGCGCGCGATGGTGACCTTAATCTGCTCCTCGTCGTCTTCCTCGCCCTTCGATGAGCTTCGCTCGGAACTCGCGCGCACCCTTACACGCTCGGCCACCTGCACATCGTCTCCGGAGAACGCCGACCGCGACGATGACATCGGCCCGGCGACTGTTGTCGTGGTCCACTCGATGACACTACTACCACCACCACCTACGACCGCACCATTATTCTCGTTTCCCACGAGCACCAACTTCTTACCGCTCTTATCACCTTCCACTCGGTCTTCGGTCACTCTGTCGACATCATTTTTCTCGGGCACGATGCTTCCGGCTCGTTGAGTCACACCGAGGTACGCGATGTTCCGCGCGATCGTTCCCGCCGTCGCCACCACCGCCGTCGTCGTCGTCGCCGTTGTCTTCGAAGCACTTTCGTGAAGTAGGATATCTCGCAGGGAGCTCTCCGGACGCAATATCGATTCCCCAAACTTGAAGACAGGTTCTAACAGCGGAGTGAAAGTCTGGACTGCAGGGCGAATCCCTTCATCGATTGACGGGACGGGTTCCACTTTGCGAGATTGCGGAGGGTGTTCGTTAACACGTCGCCATGCCTCCAGCGGCCAAGGGTCGATGAAGTTCGGGGAGGGTTGATCTTTCAGCTTCGATCTCTTGCTTATCGATGCTCGCTTCGCTCTTCCTCGTCGCGCTGCGATCCCTTCGTTCTCGTTGTCATGACTCGGCGTCGTTAGAACGGAAATATCTCGATGTCTGACGACGACGACGACGGTATTCAACGGCGTTAAAGACGGCGACGGACTCGATAACGTCGGAGGCGACAACGACGACGACAGCGGCGGTGTCAACAATAACGGCGACGTTAATGACAGGGGTGACGTCAAGGGCGGCGCGGACGAAGGTGAAAGGCGCGTCGCCAATGTAAGATGATCCAGAGTTCCCTGATTCGCGTGACCTTCGGCACCGACGTCGTTAGGACTGGACGCGCGCTTAATCGCCCTCCGGAACGGGCGCGGCGCGAACGGATAATCGTACGATCGCGATGGCAGGTAAACGAGCGTAGTAACGTCGGCTGGGTATTCGACGCTATTCAATGATTCGAGTACCACCGGCGCGGCCGTCGTCGCGTGCGTGAGATCGTCAAGAAGAGCAACAACGAGAAGAAGCAGGGGCAAGCCCACCCCCGCCCCCGTGGTGGCTCCCGCTACCCCCTGCCGTGCGATGAGAATCCGCGAGGCGGCCGTTCAATCCGGCTGTCCGCGATCCGCTCGCGACGGTGAACCTTGTCGTCGCTCTTTATCTTCTCTTCTTCCTCTTCTTCCCCTTCCTCCTCCTCCTCCCCTTCGTCTTCCTCGCGATTTACACGCAACCACGCGATCCAGCGGTCCTCCTCGAACACCTGCCCGCATTCGACGATTGTGTTTCGCGTCCCCACGTTTGATCCACCTCGGCTCGTGCCGGCGTCGTGCCGTTCTGGCATTTATTATCCCGTCGCGCGTCCTAGACACGTGCTGCTGCTGCTGCTGCTGCTGCCCCTGTTGCCGCCGCGATGGGCGATCGACTCCACTGTATACTCGATCGACGGACCGGACGATAATGCGCACCCTGTCCACGGGCATTCCGCCATCATCGCGCCCCCCGTGAACAGTCGGTGCCGCGATTCGCGTCCCGATGATGCTCGGCGCATCGACGTTGTCCGGCTGCGACACACGGCATCTTCTGCTCGCACGCTTCACGCCTCCGTTTCCTTCTCCGCGTCCTCGCTGCCTATAGACGCTATCCAAATAGCGTTCAGAGGACTACAGCGCAATCTGAAACAATCAAAAAATTTCGAACCTGAACATGACTGGATCGATAGATCTTTCTAACTAATTCTTTGTTAGATGGATATTTTATTTCTGTAAAAACGCGCATCTTTTATTATTTTTTCTTCCTTTTTATAATTTTTCAATTTAATTGAATTTAATATAAAATAATTATTTTAATATAAAATTCGTATATATAATTTTGCTTTTTTTTATTTATTTATCTCATAAATATTATTTTTTAATATGTTTTCATCAAAATTTTATCAACAAATCTATCTTTATTTCTTCTTAAAATTTAATTCATTTTATTTAATATCTAGTAATAGTTAAATAAACGAATTTTTATGTTAAGTTGTATTTTAATTTTCTATTGTAATTATATACATATATAACATAAAAAATTATCAAACTGTAAATTTAGTATTATACAAATTTAGTAAATAACAAAATCATATTCTTTCTTTATTCAATTATATTCACAACTAAATTTTACTACAATTTGATTTTAATATTTAATTATAAAATATATGATGAACAAGGTAATATTAAGATATATTTTTGACTTGTCTGGTAGTCAGTTAGTTAACGTGAGATGTTAACATAACATGATCAATACCAAATTCACGTGTATCGTTTGCCACCAATTATTCACGGGACGCAATTACCCCGTCGGGAACAGAAGGGTTAAATAGTCCAATAACGAGCGCAAGCATAGGTGTAATAATGCATGCGCGCGTGTGTCTCAATGTAAATAACAAACATACGTTTCCTGTAAGGCTCACTATAGAGAATTCACCTCGAGAAAATAACAGAAGTTAAAATAATCAATAATAATAAGTGAAAAGGAACCGATATGATGTACAATCAATTAAAGGAAAAAACACCACATTTACGATCTTGACTGGATCTTAGTAGCCTATACACGAAGAAAATTTTATATTAAATATTACTGTGATGTCATACTAACTACGGACCATCAAGGAGTTATAAATTTAAATGCTATAGTCATTGTTTTAAAAACAATATAGCAACGCAATTTTTACATTTTCTCATAATACAAATTTTTATATTACACAGCAAAAACTTGTTGAATAAAAGTTAGTATTGCAAAGAAAAGTTAAAAAATATACCATATAAATTTTTACTGTACACCATAGTAAAAATTAACTCTTTCCACTTTAGAATATAGTTTGAGCAAAAGTTATTTTATTTATATGGTAAAAAGCAGTGTTGTCATAGTAAAAATTACATCGAAGTCATGTAAACCTTTCAAATTCGGTAACTTATTGTTAAAAACTCGAGGGAAAAGAGAAAGCGATAAACATAGTTTGCAAGATCTTGTCGAGCATGAACGATTTTGTCGAATAATTAAACGCGGCAGTCAAAGCTATAATACACATGTATCCAAGCTCCAAGCCATTTGATTTTTAATCGTTTTTAACTTTAATTTGGTTCATTAAATAAAATCTTCACCTTGTGTCCATCAGGTAGTGCCTTTAGGCGTTCTCATTATTCTCATTAACTTTATTATACTATATTTATTTAATGAATTAAATCTCTCTCTCTCTCTCTCTCTCTCTCTCTCTCTCAAAGTTAAAAACGATTAAAAACCAAATGGCGTATAATATTACGCTTCTAGCTTTGACTCCCGCGTTTAATTATTCGACAAAATCGTTTATGCTCGATAAGATTAATATTCATTGCACATCACTGTATTGTTGTTGCATTATTTTAAATATTTGATAGTTAATAAATAATTTCAAGATTTTTGAACCCTGTAAAGATGTGTTGTATACAAGTATAAGAAAGAAAGAAGCATCAGAGTCAGAGGATCGCTGCTAGCGTGTTCGATCATCGAAGTTAAGCAACGTCGGGCGCGGCGGTTACTATATAGTTGGATGGGTGACCGGCTGAGAGAGCGGATTTATCGGGTGCTAACCTAGCTGTTCGAAAAAGATCGTTAATATTCGTCTGCTAATTTTCAGACGGATTATCTGATTATTTTGATCAGAAAAAAATCTGAATTTTTCTCTCATTATACGAATTTTTATTATGGCAAGTGATAAAACATGTTAGGTAAGTGTTAGTTTTAAATTTTACTATGTTGTACTATAATTTATTCTACAAAGTCATGATGGTTCACCGATAATATAAAAAATAGTAAAATGTAATTTAAAATTGTATTATAAATCAATATAAAATTTTGCCCGTGTATAATAATAATGTTGTGTGAATTTTGTATACTTTTTCTAAACTCAATAAACTGTCAGTTTTTTATCGATCTTCAAAACACCATTCTTTGTTGGAACAGTAAATCCACGTATTTAAATCGATAATCAATTTAAATTTTAATGCTAATAAGCATTCTTATTAAATCACTGTAACAAATTTATTGCGAAAAATATCATCGCAGCGAGGGTTTGAATTTGATCTTCCCTACATTCTGAGACGGGCGTCTTTACCAATTCGACCACTGAGACATGTGATAATTACTACGTTTACGCGAGCGTTACTTCTGTAGTAACTTACGATAATTCCTTCGTGTAAACGGGATTTTGTAGTAACTTACGATAATTTACTCCGCGTAAACGAGTAAATTATCGTAAGTTACTACAGAAGTAACGCTCGCGTAAACGTAGTAAATATTTATCGATTAAATAATCACTAAAATAAATCTATCGAAGGTATGTAGCTATTTTTATATTATAATTTGTGTTAAATTCTTAGATATTTTCTTGCTACAAGAAAATATCTCTTAAGTAAGCATCATTTATACGTCACAAAATATCATTATATTATCTCAATACAGCGAAGCTCGGTTTTCGGTTTTCATCTCTAATGGGTTACCACATTTTCGATATTCATTCATTAATCAACGCTCCAATTCTGGAAATGCGATACGAAAAGAATCGATCGCTTTCGCGTGCTTTATATTTCAAATGCTTATGCACCGTTCGTTCTCGCTAGCAGTAAAATAGCTTAAATAACTAATCCCTGGGCATAATAAAGGTGACACGGCAAGCCATCTGCATAGAGCGAAGAAACACAGAAATACGAGCGTCTAGATGGGAGTGACTGATCTAAAAGTGTAACGGAGGAAATATAAAGAGAAAAATGAGAGAGAGAGAGAGAGAAAAAGAGGAGGGAGGAGAGAGAGAGAGAGAGAAGCTATAGCTGTTAAGCTCCAAATAACTATTAAACTCCACTCGAAATTAACTGAAATTTTGTTTCTCTATAATCTCGAAATTTGACTCATTAACATCTTTTTACTTTCAATCGTTCATTTCTAGATTATCTCCCAATTTCAAAATTTCTAAAAAAATATATTAAAGTACATTATTGTTTGAAGTACAATTTACATGCGAATTTACATTGAAATTAATCTCACCAAATTTCTCTTAATTCGACTTTCAATGTTAAAAGGATGAATAGCGAATTCGGGACAGCGCTATCGCGCTCCGCGTACGTTACGACATAATTATATGTGGAATATTTTCTCGAACCGACACGGCAAAAATTCACAATACGCTACCTCTAAAAATATTTAAGACACGCGCTGAAAAAGAAAAAAAAATAGACGGGCGAGTGAGTGAGGAATATACGGACGGCGCGGCGCTTCTCGTTACACGAGGACCGACCCTCCTGAAATTTGTTTACTACGCCGAGGGACACCGGTGCCCGGGGCTAAGTATAGCCGTAAGGAGGGAGAAACCGCGAAAATGCTATTTTTATGAGCACGCGCCGCGCGGACATTGTTGTGCCCGATCGGCTGTCTCGACGGTGCCGCCGTTGGCCGGGTCGTACAGTCGTCATCACTTGATGTCGTCGCGATCATCGTCATCGCTACGACACGCCGTACAACCGTAAAAATCAAATCGAGACCGAAGCTGGACATGTACTCGATAATTTTATTATCAACATCATTTTCGAAGAGAGCGAAATACTTGATCGAAGAAATTTTCTTTTCGCGAGAATTTTTACATATATTTTATCGTGTATAAAGAAGACGATAATAATAGTTTTCAATGTAATAAACAAGCTGATATATTTGTCATTTTAATATAAATTATTAAAAAGTCGTTATTTAGTAATTATTATTTTCACCTTTGACTCATATAAATAAATCTGTATACAGCAATTATTTATGTTAAACCAAAAATATCTCAAGCGTTCGTCGATTGTACGTGAAAGAGCAGCTTAATAATGCGATTTTCAATAAAAGTCACGAGACACAAAACTTTCGTCACTAATTGTTGTTGACTTGTTTTTAATATTGTTAATATTGCTAAATAAATCCAGATTAATGTCTTTAAATCGTCTTTAACGTCAGTTAGCCGCAAGTTATAGGCGCCGCGAGATTCTTTTCGAGAAGTCGTCCCCAAAGTTCCGCGGGGAGGTCACGAGACGGAGCGTATCGCTTCGAATTCCTGGTGACGGAGAGTCGGCATGGTAGGGACCTCGAGGAAGACGAGGATACTACGTGTAGACGGGTTTCCGTTTCCACTCGGCTCGTCTAATGCAAGATTCGTGTTATATGCCGCTTGATAACGATTGGGCTTTCGCGTCGCGGTTGTCTCGCGCGGTGGACACGGCGCGGTGCGGCACGCGGCCGATTGATCTTATCCCCAACGCGAGATCACGCGCGCGCGCGCGCGCACTCTCGCGCTCGTGCTCGCGCGAATACGCGTGTATCCGCCGTACGTAAAACGCGGAATACCTGCTAATTATAGTCCCGTAGCTGAAGGAAGGAAACCGCGGAGGCACTATTTTTACGACTCTCCCGCCAAAATATCGTGGCGCGTCTGCCACGCGCTCCTACTCGACGGGAGGACAGGCGTTCACCTTTGTGTTACGTGACGCGTTTTATCCCGTTTGCACGACAGATAATTTGACGGAGCTTGATTCGGAATGAAGTGCGATAGGGAGTTAAAAAAATATATACGTATTTTACCCTGGATTTGTGAATTGTGAACGAGTCGGACGATTCACGGTTGATTTTAGGAAAACATTTTTTAGAAAACGAGACCGCGCTGAGAAAATTTTCGATTGTCAACGTAATCTCGCGAAATTGTGGAAAATTCGAAAACGTGGAGAGAGAATAAATTTTACGTTCTATCGTTACTTATATTTATAGACGTATTCTTCACGACGTACAGATAGCCATTAATGTTATATATAATATCGGATAAATGATTTCATTTTTATAGAATTTCATAGAATTTCAGTCGTATTTAAATCTATCTTCGATTAATTGGAATACGAGTCACGAATCTTTTTTGATAATTTGAAATTTAATTATATTAATTGCGATAAGTCTGATTTAACTTTTTAACCTGTCTATATGAGATCTACGATTGAGAGATTACAAATGGTATTACATCGCTATCAAAAAACTTAATTTGATACTAATTGTATCGCGATAAAATCGAAGATTCTAAAAACGACGAGGGTTCTATCGCAATTCTAAGAAGCGACGTTCCAAATTAGCCCCAGCTCGCGTGCCCCAGCGCATTATCATCGGCATAACGACGACGCTCATTAAATTTCCCAAGCCGTCCGCACGGGTTACGTGAAAGCCTCTCGCGATTTCTGCGAGATTAATACACGACGTTCTCGAGACGAGGGGAAAGGGGAAGGAAGAGACGCGCCCAGCCGGCGCGTGAGTGCACGCGTGCTCGGCCCTCGGCCCGCTACGAGGTGGTCGCATAACTCTTCCAAAATGCGCGAGTTCAGGACCAGGACGCGTTCAGGGGTAACCGAGACTATCGGAGCCGAGCCGATCGCTGCCCGCTGCCCGCTCGGCTCGATCGGGCGCGTGCATACGCTGCATACGCACGAGAGAATTCGCTGTTTTCGCGGCAAAAATGCGTGCGCGGCACGCGCGCTGACGTTCTATTTTCGAATGAAACACACGATCAGGGGACACGAACGAGAGACTAATGTAGAAACCTAAGGAGGGGAAGAAAAAGCCGTTGGGGAGGGAGACGGAGCCGAGGGCCCTCCTCTCACGGAACGAGAGGAGAAAGAAAGAGAAGTGATGCGAGCAGTGAAAGAGGAGATGCAGAACGGAGAGAAAGAGAAAGAGAAAGAGAAAGAGAAAGAAAGAGAGAAAGATAGGAGACGAAAGAGAGACGGAGCGAGTTGCCGCGAAGGGGGCTCGAATGGAAAGAGAAGGAAGGAGAATAGGGAAAGAGGGAGAGCAAAAGCGAAAGGAAAAGTTGCGTATTCGCGCAACAGAGACGCAACGTAAAGAGAAGCGAGACCAACGCGCGCGCGGATAAAGCGCGAGAGCGAAAGCTTCACGACGATGCAAGAAGAAACGATGTGCGCGCGATAAATATACATATGTGTGTGTGTGCGTGTATGCGTGTGTATACACGCACAAAATGGGTACATGTATAAAATCTATTGTAAATATACACACAGAAAATCTGCAAATTCGCAAAGGAGAGAAAGAGAGAGGAGCGCGCTAACGCGGCGCGGCAGCGAGGAGGAAGATACACGCGCAGAAGGGCGAGAGGAAGAGGGACGCAGCGCGAGAGTGGCGAGAGCGAGAAGACGGAGCGGCGGCGAGAGCGTGACACGCCAACGAGGGACTCCGATTTGTTTCGCGCACTAGAGGCGGCCATGCCGGCCATGCTGCGTCTCCGTTGCGTTCTGAGAACGAGCGTCTTTTGCATGCGCGCAGAAAAGCGGGCTCAGGCGGCGACGGGAGCCGACGCGACGCGACGCGATGCGCGATGGTCTCGTAAACCGATTCACCCAACGCAACGCCACGCTGCGCGGAGCGTCTGGATCGCGAGATGCAGACGCTACGACACGCAACGGAGCGAGATCAACGAACGAAGGAGGACAAACAGACTGGAAAGAGAAAGGGGGAGAGAGAGAGAGAGACAGAGAGAGCGGAGGGTGCGCGACAAAGAGATAGACGGAGGAAGAGAGACAGAGAGAGAGAGAGAAGCAGCACACGAGCGTGGATACAGACAGACGGTTAGATAAATAAATAAGATAGAGATAGACGCAGATTACAGACGTACGCACGGGCGGAAGGAGACAGAAGATAGACACACACGCACCATACAGCCAGCCGCGCATCCATCGGGGGGAGGGGGAGGAAGGGAGGCCTCCAACACTTCGGTCGCGCGACGAGGAACGACGACGTACATACACGCTCGCAATGCAGCGAGCAGACGGCACGCCGGGCGCGCTCTCACACACGTATAGGCCCGCTGCGCGCAACACACGCGGCTGCCGGACACATGCGAGGCGATGCGTTCTCGCGCTGTGCACGCGTCCCGCGTTTTCCACCCGCGGCGGCACGACTTTTCCCTTCGTCGTCGTCGTCGTCGTCGCGGCTGCCGCGGTCGCGCCACGCCGATACAGCAGGATTAGAGACAGAGAGAAAGAGCGAGAGAGAGAGAGAGAGAGAGAGAGAGAACGAAAGTGCGTGAGAGAAGAGAGTAAAAGAGAAATAAGGGGGCGAGAAAGAGAGAGAGAGGAAGCGAGCGTGGCGGAGCTTGAACGAGCGCAGGGAGAGCTCGAACCCGGAGCGAGCCGAAGATCCGCGGAGCAAGCGGTGCTGCCTATCGGATGGCACTGCGTTCAGCGCCGCGGTGCGCGACCCTCGTCGGCCCTCGTCGTCTTTCCTCGTCGCGTCTCGTCCCGTCTCGGCGGTGCTCGTCGCTTTCCGCCCCTTTCCGTTACGGCGAGTATGCTCCGCCGTGCTGCTCCGCTCTGCTCCGCGGCCGCGCCGCGCGACGTGCATCGTCTCCTCTCGGTCTCAGCCTCACCGGCCTCGGCTCTCTCGCTCGTTCGTGCGAGTACGTGCATGCTGAAAGTTCGCGCATCTCTCCGTACCCCCGCGGGGGTGGCGAAATTCTTACGTGAAATTCGGTGACGCTTGTATTCGTGTCTGTTGATCATTGATCATTGTTGATCGACGAATTAATATCTTTGAAGAGAAAGAATGACGTTACTATATTAAATCGTATTATATTATGATATTCTGTTAAAGAAGCGCTGTCCTGTAATTGGAGATTCGAGTTTATACATTAAACCGTTAGACACAAATCAAGTGTTAAAATAAACAATTTGAATAGAATAGTGCATGTTATTCGATGACACTTATTGAATATAATATTCGTGCCTGTTGAGCATTGTCGACTAACAAATTAATATATTCGAAAAGAAAGAATGGCGATACTGTATTAAATCGTATTATATAATGTAATATTATGTTAAAAAAAGAGTCGTACAATTAGATTCGGGTTTATATATACTAAACTATTTTTATTGCTTATCCCCGCGGGGTTTGCAAGGCGTTTTTGTCTAGGTACGTTACCCAAACCTCTACTATGTACCCTTTCTCCTCTCACTTTAATCTTTTGGACCAACGGTTTAACGTCTCTTCCGACAGACGGAGATTCGGGTTTATACAGTAATTGAGTAAATCATTATTACGAAATACTTTATATTGACACCAATCAAGTATTAAGGGGGAATACGCAGTCAGAGGCGCAAAAAAGAGAGGGATTTTTTCTCGAATTTTTTTTACGTAAACGTATTAACTTTTTTATTTAGAAACTTTTACATGATATTAATATATGTTTGACGAACTTTTTGTATTTTTTTTAGTAGAAAATAATAGTTATATTATAATTTTGGCGAATAATTTTGGCTTTTATTCATATACTGAAGTCGGTGGACACGATATCTCAAAATCTACTGCACCGATCTTTTTGAAATTTTACACACTTCTTTTATACATATTAAGCTTCCGTGTGGACAAAGGATTTTTTTTTCAACGATTAGAACTTGTTTTACAAAAATAAAATGGTCAATTTTTTTTAGTAAAAATCGTGACTCGAACTTCAAAGTTCTCTAAAAAATTCAAAATTCAATTTTTTTCGAAATCCTTCGTTCATACGGAAGATAAAGTCATCTACTAACGAAATCTTCTTGGTTTTTTTATTTTAGATAATCCTGTCTCGAGATATGATGTTCACCGGGATGCTACTTTTTTTTTAGGAGTTGTATTAAATATTCGCCAAAATTATAATAACTATTATTTTCTACTAAAAAAAAATACAAAAAGTTCGTCAAACATATTAATATCAAGTAAAAGTTTCTGAATAAAAAAGTTAATACGTTTACGTAAAAAAAATTCGAGAAAATCCCTCTTTTTTTTGCGCCTCTGACTGCGTATTCCCCCTTAAAATAATCAGTCTGAATAGAACAAATAAAATAATACGAATTGATATATGTACGTATATAATTGAAAAAAAGAAAACAAGAAAATTAGAAAGCCAAAAAAGGTCAAAAGACTACTGTGACATAAGAAAGGTTCTTTCACTCGGGTCTTATGACCTTTTCCTTGATTGGTATATGTATCCGTATCTAAAATTCCGAAATGTCAATCTTTCGAAATGACAGACTCATATACCGTTCGAAACGGGATATCTCGGCTGGCATTGATCGAATTAAATTTGTCTATTTGTCGATTGTCGCTTCGCCGAGTGAAGAAAAAAACAAACGTATCTCGTCCGAGTGCGCTCGCATACGCTCGTATACGCTGACACACTTCGGGTCAGTGAAAATAAGTAATGGGTGGGGAGCGGAGGGGGGTTGAGAGTCGGGGTTAATCATGGAATAGATATATACCGGCGCGGCCGCGGCGATACGCGCTCACATGTTTTCGTATCTACGAGGCGCGATCCCTCTCTCCGTACGTATATTTGCACAACCCTCTCTTTGTTCGTCGCGCGAAATTACGGTATCGGTGTCACGACACCCCGGCCCGTTCCTTATTTAGCGACAAAGACGTCAGAGTCGAGCATAACCGCGCGCGATATCGGCCTCAATAATTCGCTACTTAATGAATTCGTGACGCTCTCGACATAGGAATCCAGAAGTACTCCTCCGGAGGGAGAGTACGCTTCCCCCGACGGCGACATCGCGCACATTTTATTTCCGATCGAAGCCGCTCCGTTATTTATCGCCGTGCGATCTATATGTTGACCAAGTCTGACACAGCCATTGCACCGCATAAGCGAAATGTCAAACGTTATTAAGGAGAAAAATAAGAACGTGGCAATACGGTAATTTTCTCACGTTGCAAGTGTACAAAATATATGAGATAAAGATAAGAGATGCGTATCAGAATATTACAAACGTCTCATTAATTACGCTACGGACATCTTATAAAATCTTGGTCTCGCGAAATCTTTTAATTTCTAATCTCTCATGGATTCCTTCACATTACACTCTAGCTTCTCCATTTCACGTCTAGCAATTTGGATCCGTTATTCATTAACTTTTCTTATACTTCATCTATTTCGTATATTTTGCATATCTACTGCATATCTACAATGCAATATCCTTTATATCTTCTTTTGCACACTGAGAAAAAAATTTGTAAATCCAAACAAATATTTAGTCCGATAACAACTAAACATATTAATTAGTTTAACTATAAACATTAGTTGAATTAATTAATTCTTGATTAAAAAATTTTGATGGTTGACATGAATGCACTATACCTTTTTTAGTGCAACTTAATAATTGTTAAAACAACTAATGTTTAGTTATCTAACTAACATGTTTAGTTGCACGTATCGGACTAGATATTTTTTCGGATTAACAAATTTTTTTTTCAGTGCACATTCGGATTCTACATATAGCGCGTAACGCACTCGTCCGGAAAGAGAGCGCTAACTGCCAAATCGACGCTCGTTACAACAATAAACATGGTTTAATCCCTCGCTCGTCGCCGCGCCGAAAACTCGAGGAGACGGCGGGATATGACCGCGCACCGAGTGCTCACTCGGCGATGCATTAAGCTTTCGCATTGTGTGCGAAGGTATACTCGCGGGTACATGTACGGTGTTGTTTACCCCCGCCTCCAACGGCCGGCCGTCCTCGTCGCTCGTTCGCACCTTTCCTCGTCTCGCCGATTTTCTTCCCTTCGGTCCCCGTGTACGCCATGTCGGCGCCAGCGGCGGCGAGACGATGAGGGCGAGAGGAGACGCGAGAGAGGACGGGGGGAAGGAGGGCAGACGGACACGGAGCAGAGAAGCGGCGAGGTGGTTTAAAAGAACCTCAAAGACCATAAAGACCAAGTGATAATCGGTCAAAGACCCTTCTGGCCGGGGCCAGACGGCGATGCACTCGTCCGAAGTGCGCTGGGGCAGACAACGGACGAACGGACCGACGAACGGACGGACGGACAGACAGACAGACAGACAGTCAGACAGACGGACGGACACGCGCACCGGCGGCAAATGTAACCAGAAAACCAAAGGAACCGGAACATTCTCGTATCCTGGTGCACAATCGCAATTCCACTCGCCGGGGTTTCCGGCAACTAAGTTTCCCCGCCCGCTCCGATCTATCGATCGCGCGAGACAGACAGACAGACAGAGAGAGAGAGAGAGAGAGAGAGAGAGAGAGACGCGAAGTGCATTCGCGCGCGCGTATAGTACTCGCGGATGAGCGAGGCGATCTGTCTCTGTCAAGGCGAGTTTATTTTTGTCGGCGGCCCCATGATGTCCCGTAATGGCAAAAGCGATCTATACGGGATGCCCCGGCGAGATACTCCGCGGCCTCGCATCGCTCTTCGGCCTCGGCTCCGGAATTTATTTATGCACCTCGCATCCCGTGCGCGTTAGTCGCCAGATGAGAGACAGTCAATCCTTTCGCGCGAGCGCGCGATTTTTTTCCCCCCTCCCTTCTTGTTCAAACGCTCGCGCGCGTCTGCCCGAGGTGACGATTTGATTTTCACGAATTTGCATAACGTCCGTGAGCATGAGCGTGCGAGGTGCATAAGCGCGAAACGTCGCGCATTCTACGGGATTCACGCCAGGCCTTTTACCAGCGACGATACTTATGCATTTATCTTTATGCTCTTATGGAAATTCATGCATGACTGGTTCGGCGCAGATAACAAGAAACAATCGAGTCAGAGTCATTGTTACGTTTGGAATGTCCTATGCGAGACGGGTGTGACCCCCATCATTTTAATCTCAAGGTGTCAGGAACAAACAGTGCATTCTTTTGTCAAACGCTATTAGGAAGTCGATTCTTCTTCTTTTTCTTCTCTCTTTCCTTCCCCGCCTCTCTCTCGCTCTCGATTATACTCTAATCAATTTTATTTTAGCTAATATACTCTGTTTCTTTTTAAATAAAATTTACATGGTACTTTAGACACTACTTGCTATAATACAGACTAAAAACTTATTTGATTACGATTCGTAGTAATGTTTCTACCAATATCGGTTGAAACGCATTTTATTCTTCCAATAATTCCACGCTCACGATCCTTTTAATAATAATAAACATTCACAAATAAACAGCATGTGACCGAAGACTTGTTTTCAACGTATTTTATTGTTCCTCGAAGTATATGTATATATGTATAATAACAATAATTTTGTTAATTAACATTGTAGCTAATACAATAAAAACACATTTGGTATTGTCAAGTGTCCATAATTGTAAAATAAGTTTTACAAGCTATTATACAGACCGGTGCGCGGTGTTTTCACGCACACACATTTAAGCGTTAACGTTATTATCTCATCAAACGGCGGAGCTCGGTGAGAAGGGGAGAAAAACGCACGAGGAAGGCATGGAGGTTTCACTCTGCAAGCAAACTGAATTTTTACGAGCGACGTACGTGGCTGCACCTGCCGGTTTCAAGACACCGATCGTAAACGTCACGCACAGCGAGCGGCGTCATATCGCCGCGTTCGTCATGCGTGGCGTACGTGGACGAGCCTTGTGTGCTAAACTGACAATGCGATAAGCAGCGCTCCGAGGGGGAATGCGGGAGAGAGAAAGATAGCGCGAGTCGTCGGCGGCGCGGTGAGAAAGAAAAGGAAACGTAGGCGCACGGATCACGTTCGTCGTGACAAAGCAGATGCTTTGATTCTCGCGAGCCCCGGGCATTGTGACGCGTACTTATAATACGCATCGACCGCGCGAATCCGCGGTTAACAAGACAAGTCGATTGCGAAAAAGGAAATCGGTTTTCAGACCTCGACGAACTCTTCATCTGCATTTAAGGCTCCGTATTTACAGCGAGATACATACGACTCTGTCCGTTATTCACCTGTCAACCCTGACAATATTGAATGCAACGTCGCATGTGATGTAATTATCCGTAATTAAATTATGCGTATATTATGTCGCGATATATAAATTATGTGTAATTACGCTACATTATGTTGAATAATATATATCACCGTTAGTAACATATGTGTCTCATGGCGGAGAAATCAATCATAAATTTACACGTTAAATGGGAGACGTGAAAATAATCCCATTTCTCTTGCTCTTCCTCTCTCTTTCTCCTTCAAAATGCCATCTGTTTTTTCTACATAAAAAATATCAAAAATTTCATATTTTAATTTACAGGCGTGGTGCTAAAACATAGAGCGCGTATATCAACATTCGTTAGCACTAATAGCTGATACAATTTTCTATCTTTATATGCACCGTTAGAATCACTGTTAAAAAGATGGTGAATATGAAAACGGATGTAATTAATTTAGACTGTCGATGCTTTAATAAATATATACGGAAAGTGACACGGGTGTACAAAATTGATACTCGATTCGATTTGAATCCATCCATTACTTCTTTCCAATTATTCAATTTACGGACTTTCAAACGCGACGGGGCTCACATGACGGCGAAAAGTTAAATATCACGCCGAGTGCATCGTAAAAAATTGATATGCCGCGCGCACATCAGTTATACGTGACGGCATCGCCGAGCTCGCGTTGTTTACAAGAGTGCGATGACGGGCGGAGGATGACCCTTTCCTTCCTTATTGGCGCTTTGATCACAACGATATACGCATCATTTCAGATAATTGGACGACTCCGCATCCCGATAGGGGTACATCCCGTGCATCAGACCGAACGAGCCCGGCGCGACCGTTGAAAAATACGTTTCGACAGTGCGTAATATGATGTATGTTTACATATGTGCCTCTCGCGAAACGCTGCGCGCAAATTGGATTACGGGTAATCAAACGCGAGATCCGAACGAATCCCGCGAAAAAGACTCCGTTCTTTTGTGTGCATCGTTCTTATCGCCAAACGTCGGCGCTAAAAGACGACGAGAGAGAGAAGGACGGACATTTATTGCTTTTCGCGGAAAAATGTCTGTACGAGAGAGAATACTGACGCGTGTGGACGTTGGACAAACAGAAAAAACGACGCCCACGAATTAAGCGATAATTCTTTTGAAATTACGATAAAAGACGCACACCCGAGACGGTAGTAATGATGAAAACATTAAACGCTACTATAGATAGATGAAGACGTAGCCATTTCGCTTCATCCGCATCAGAGATCTCCCTCTCTCTCTCTTTCTCTCATAGCGGTAGCTAATTTAAGAGACGATATATTGAATTGAAGTACAGAGGGGAATAATAAATGTCATTAATGTTTTATAGCCCTCTATTCGCCCGTAAACTTTTCACGTCGTGTCTCAGTATTCAGATTAAGGCCCGTATATTTATAGTGAATCGTTACATGAATCTCGTATCAGAAAGCGTGTCAAGTGAGATACTCAGAATAAAGTTTCATATTTTGAGACAGACAATTTGATCAGTCACATTTTATAACACATTAATTTGATAAGAAATTTTGCTGATAGTGGAGAAACGAAATTATTCCGGCGAAATCTGACTGTATTAAAGTATCGTACAACTATTTGGAACATTTCGTAAACCTAAATCTGCGATGAGATAGTTATATTGGACCTCACATTATTATTATTATTATTTTAAAGGCTTTTATTTCAAGCAATAAAATATATTTACCAATAAATTAAAATAAAGATAGATGGGTTATGAAAGAGAACAAAAAGAATTGTTTATAATTATAATTATAAGGATAATTAATAATCATTAGCATGTTTTTTAATTACTAAACTAATTAAAATACATTGTCTAATGGTCAAATTTAAATATTTTTTATCTTCTTTTATTTAAGAATATATATTTTATATATACATATATATATATATATATATATATATATATATATTTGTGAAATGTATATCAAAGAAATCTAAATATTGTTTTCCTATATGTCAAGTTATATAATATCCAATCTCGGATATATATAAAAAACCTTGAATTATATTAAAAACTATTAACGGAAGGGGAAAATAAAATAATATTTACAATAATAAATTAAATTAATTCTTTTCTATTGTGATATATAAAAATTTATTTTTATTTTACATAAATATACATAAAAGAATAAAAAATCTTGTTCCAATTTTTATTATCCATGATATAATATAATAAGAACACTATATACGAAGGAAATTTTAAATAAGAATTTTATATTTCAAAAAATGTCAATATTCTACTTATCAATCATTTTACTAATTTCTCTTTGCCCTCATTTCTGATTACTTATCCAACCAGCTATAAACTCAAAAATTGAGTTTATTATAATCTTGTTAAAAATTCACGATACAAAGTTATAATTAAATGAAATTATTAATGTATTATGTCTTTACAGTGTCCTCAATTTTGTCAATTCTGAAAATTTTAATCGTGTTGACACAATTCGGTTTTAACATGAATTTTTTTTATTAAGCGGTCTGATAGATCATGGCATACTTTCTTTGTAAACTTTTTGAATTTTTGCAATATCTTCAAAATTGAAGAAAATTGAAGAAAATATAGTACTGCACGAAAGTGTACTGTGACGTCATACTTTATATAAGAAATGACGTCATACCTTTTGAAGTTGCCGTCATCAAAGAAACTTTAGCAAGCTATAACTTTCTCAAATTTAGGTTTTTTTAAAAAATTCAAAAAGTACTAAAAATTGGCTCAGATTCTCTACATTAATTATGGATACCGCTTAATAAAAAAAAATGTTAAAACCGAATTCCTCTGTATACAAAGTGTTTAATAAATTGATAATTATTCCAATTCCAAGATTAAATATTTGTACTAATATGTCATGGTCCATCCGTTCCTATCGATAATAGATCTCTATAAAACGTTATATATACATTCTTATACTCTTCTTATGCTTTATATCTACATATATCTTTATATCTACATCTACATGTTATACAGAACTGATATAGTTTTCACGGAGATCTATTGTTACAGATAAAATATATAATAATTTACTGACCTCATTGTTACTCTGCCGTTGTCCGATGTCTCTCAAGTCTCCTTCTCCTCTCAGACTCCTCCGTTGCATCCGTACACAACACTCGCGAAAACACGGTTAATTACAATCGCACGTACTAATTGCCAAAATGGAATAATCACACAGGACTTTGTACGACATTTCCGACATTAATTGTATTTAATACTGCGACAAGAGAATAATACGAAAAAAAATACGTATAAGCTTTATTCTGATTCAATGAAATGTGTATTATTAATAGATAATTAATGATCGATGTACGCGTGTATTACTTCGTGCTTTTAATCCGAAAGTGAACAAATCAGCGATAAATTCGAAACTCGACGATTTGAAACTAAGCATTGTTACAACGATCATTATCGACCGCAAATAGTCGTAACAAACCAATAATTTATAATTTCCATTACCTATCGTTTCGTTCCCTGTGTAAATGAGGTAATAAGTTACGCAAAATATTCGTTCCGACCGTTCCGACAATAGCCGATACGTTAATCACGTGAGTTAATTAAATGCGCGCGCTGATAATTACTAATTATTAATTGTTCGTAGAAATAATTGAATTCGGTGTCTTTTGCTATTCGACGCAATTGCGTCTCGATGTGCATAACGCGGTGAAACATGCAACTGCAACATGCGCGGTGCAACTCGCGCTGCTACCTGCCGCCTCAAGTCTCGCCGTTCGAATGACAACACGGCGCGCGGTGGCCTTGCCTAAGCCTTTGCATGTCGTCACCAAAACAAACACCAAGGCCATACTCCAGCCGTCTTGCTCCACGAGATACTTCGTCTATGAAATAACTATATAGATATATGTGTGTAGACCGTATTATGAAGTAACACCGAATATTCTGCATTTCTTCTTGTAGTTTAAATGAATTTCAATAATTGTCATTGCGCATTATTGCTTTGCTCCATGAACTTGTTAGCATTGTCTAAGATAATAATGAATTCCGTTGGATTGAAAGAACAATATCGTTGCTTGAATCCTAATTGACGAGAGAAATATAACATATAACACTAAATGATAATTTTCTTATACTGCATATTGATTTGAATGAGATATCGGCTTGTCTAAAAAATCGTTTACAAATTCGATATGAATATAATAGCAATAATAAATTTATTATTCATTTGAAATATAAAGCTTATTTTCGTTTTGATTAAAAAAGTATTTATAGTTACTTTATTATTATTCTCTTTCTAAGTTTTTATGTTCCGAGAACAATAAAATTGTGTGGTTTTAACATATTAAGAAAAAAAGAATGAAATTAAATCGCAATTGTTATAAAAAAAAGAACTAAATAATTCGGATCACAATTTGCCGTTAATATTATTATACATTTATATCAACCGAATTGAATCAAATTCAAAATTATAATATTAGTAACAATATTTCTATTCCAAAACTCTTGAACAGAATTTGTTATAAGATAATGCTAATACATCCACGAAATAAAGTACAAGATGTATTATGATGACTCAGTTATTGAAATGAACTTAAAATACAAGAAACAGAATATTCAACATACATTTATTTCCAAGTATAGTGAATGAAAAAAGTATTTGCACACCCAGTTTTCTTACATAAAAATTTTATTCGAAAGAATAATATATAATTACGAATTGTGTCCATAAGTAACTTATTACATATACTGTATGTAATAAATTACTTAAGGACAATTCGTACGTAAATACTTATGAATTATTGATTATTCCTTCGAATAAAGTTATTGTAAGAAAACTAGGTGCGCGCAAATACTTTTTTGATCCACTGTATGTATGTTCATTTTGTGGGAGCGAAACGGCTGGCGTACAATCTTGGTGTTTGTTTTGGTAACAACGAAAGGTACGGTGTTCGCGCGTCGTGTTATCATTCAGGTGAGATTCGAGTCGGCAATTAGCGCAGCATACCGCTCCGTGTATCGTCGCATTATCTATTATCCCAAAACTTATTTCGTACAAGCTATTAACGTGCGCGGTTAATCAATTGCCGAGATAATGATTTCGGTAATAATGCTTAGATCTCCAAATGTATCTCGCGTTACATTTTGAATTTCTCACCAATTTGCTCATTGCGGGTTAAGAGCGCAAAGTAATACTCGAATATATCGATCGTTTATTAATAATACCCATTGGATCATAAGGCTACATACTTTTCCGCTTTAATTTTTGATTGCAGTATTAAATACGATTAATGTCGAAAATTCCGTACAAAGTGTATGATTATTCTGTTCTGGCAATTAGTACGCGCGTAATTAACTGTGTTTTCGTGAGTGTTGTGTATGACAGTAATAAAGAAGTTTGAGAGGAGAAGGAGGAAACGTGAGAGGCATCAAACAACGCTGCACTAATAATGTAATAATTTACTGATCTCGTGGTTAACCACGAGATATTATATTTCATTTTAGCAACGGATTTGTGTAAAAATTATATCAGATATGTGTGTGTATATATAGATGTATGTATCGAATTACAAGCATAAGAAGAACATATAAGAATAGAGTATAAGAATATACATATATGTAACATTTCGTAGAGATCTATTATCTATGAGAACAGGTGGATTATGACGGATTAGTACAAATATTTAATCTTAGAATTAAAATAATTATATCAATTTATTAAAATTATCAATTTGTTTTATACACGAATTATGCCAACACGATTAAAATTTTCAAAATTGAGAACTGTAAAAAAAATAATATATTAATAGTTGTATTTATTATATAACTTCGTATCGCGAGTTTTTGACTGGTTCATAACGAATTTTTGAATTTATGACTGTATAATCAGAAACGAGGAGAGAAAAAGAAAATGGCATCTAATAGAAATAATAGAATATTGATACTTTTAAAGAGTACTATAAAATTTATAGTTAAATTTCTTTATAGTGGTCTCTCATAAATAATAAAGTTGGAATAAAATATTCATTTTTCTATGTATGTTTATGTAAAATGAAAAAAAGTTATATAACACGATAGAGAAAAATTGTCAATTTAGTTACATTACTTTAGATTTTCATTGCCTCAATGTTTTTTAAATATAATTCCAGATCTGCATTTAATTATTCATAGATTTAATCCAAAATTAAATATTATAAGCTGCTATAAGAGAAAACAATATTTATATTTTTTTTCAAAGTGCATGTCACAAACAGAAATATAAACTGGACAGAAAATATATACACTGTCAGGTAATATATTTTTATTTTAACTAATTTATTTATTAAAAAGTATGCCAATAACAATTAATTATAATTATTTTTATAATAAATAAGCCAGTTTATTGAAATTTTTTGTAACCTATTTAGCCTATTTGTAACCTTTATTGATAACTTGTCTTTATAAGAATCGATATAAATATTTTAATAACGTGAAATCTGTTTTATTGCATAGTCTTGCGGAGTGTTTTACAACAGTCATACATTATTTTAATGTTAAATTTCATGTGTGGGAGTTTTATTTTCCACAATCAGTCGAATACATTCTAGAGAATACATTAATCGTAATTAAATAACATAAATTGCCGTTTGTGAATATCAAATTAATTCTCAGGATTTACTTATTAAACAGTATCATGCCTCAAGATTAATTTCAACGAAGTTTTTTATTAGAATTATGATTGTAAATAGATTGATATAATTTCAGAGAATTCAACTTTATTTAGAGACTTTCTTGGAACAATAAAATGTATCTTATATCAATTGTTCTATTTATAACAAATAAATTAAGATTATTTTTTATTATTACCAAGAATATTATAGTCAAAATAAATTATTATAATAGGAAAATATTTACCTATATTATAATATAATATTTACCTATATTTACAATTAAATCGTAAATCATAATAAAACACTTTATTGTAAGAGTTATTTCTATGTTTGCTAATTAAAATTAATTGATTGATAGTAAACTTTCAAATAGTAGTGTTTAATTGCTAAATCACAGACAGGATAAATAATTTACTTTGGTTGATTGCGAGTCGCGCTAACCGGTGTTGCGAAATCGCATCAGAGCAATTTTATATAGCATTGAAATTCGAGTTTCCTGATATTCTGACTTCCATTTCTGTTAGTGCATTATCGCGCTCGTTTTAATAAGCAGAAGAACAAAGGGTTTTCATCCCTCATTTGATATGTTCGAACTTTTATTAAATTCATTCACTTTAACTACATTGTCTTGCATTTTTTGGCATTAAAAATGAAACAAATATATATCCGAGCCTTAGAGCGAGAAATAAAAGGAAGGGTGGCACAAAGAAAGGCGCAAATGAAACGATGGACCCATTGCGACGCGAGATGCATCGGAAACAAGCGTTGGCGAAACGGGGGCGGCCGAGGGCCGAGGGCGTGAAAAAAGGGAACAGTAGGGAAGCGGAGGGAAACAAGAGCGAGAAAAAAGCATCGCCGGAACGTCTAGGGTAGCCGTCAGGAGCGCCGGGAGTTATCGTCTGGCGATAAAAGTCGATGGCGATAATAACAGCGATATACCCCTTCTCTCTACGGGCTTTCTTTAACCCCGCCGCTGCCGCGCCTCGTCCTTGTCCGCGATCGTTCGCTTTTTTCCTTCTCTGCATCGCACGCGCGCACACACTATCCTCCTCTCTCTTTCTCTCTTTTGCTGCCCGTTACCTTCCCTCCCCCCAACCCCACCGTTCCATCGCCCCGAGCAGACTGATGCACTGGTCTGGCCCGCGTCCGCCCGTCTGGCTGTCAACGAGTCGTTGACCCCCCCTCCTCGCCGCCTCTTATCCCGCTGTTGACCGGTGTCTTCAAAGCCCCGAGACTTATCGTCGTTTGAATGCAACGTCCGTCACGGTTGCGCGCAGACAGAACTTCGGACCTCTTTCTCTCCCTCCCTCTGTCTCTCTTGACCTCGATCGTACTCCTCCTATCTGCACGTCCATCGAACGCACACTCGTGCGCGAATTTCAGCGAGACGGGTGCCGATTCCCGAGGGACGCGCGATACCGATGAGGCTGCAACCGCCGCCGCCTCCTCCACCACCGCGCACCGTCGGCGGCGATTCGATTGCTGCTGGCCGAGTACGAATGCACGGACCGACGCGCGCATAAGTGTGCGGACGTGTGCATGCACTGGGTGCATGCTGTGTCTGTGCGTGATTGGATGCGTGGCAATTGTCAATGAAATTGTCCGCAGTTACGCCGGCGGAACGAGGGTCGTGTTCATCGGTTGACGATTGATCGTCGCGAACAACGAGTGGCGGGGTCGAGCGGATCTGTGTTCCACAGGTATTCAAGGTGGAAGGTCGAGCGTGATGAGGGAGGTTTGCGATTTTCTTAGGCAAGGCAGGACAGGCCCAAATCTTCTCCACCTTATTGATTTATCGATAAAAATTGACTAGTCCATATATTCCTTTCTCGTAATGTGTTTTTGCTGTCGATTGATATGAGAAGAACAAATAGTTTTTGCGATTCTTTTTAAGAAATTTTAATCCTCCTGTTTATGTGGGTCTATGGCGTCTGAGCCAAAATGATATCTGCCCGTAACTGTAAAACTTACAAGCCTGCCAGAAAATATTAAATGAACGATGTTTATCAAAATGATTATAAAATCGTCAACTACAATACAGACGAATCAATTTCACGATTTTTTCAGATTTCTTAAAAATAAAATATAAAAAAAAATGCTTTAAGGTAGAGAAAAATAACGCCGAACGTGACAGACCCACACATACCCTCTGAGAATATAAAAAAAATGGATTCAGACGGAAAGTTAATATACACGTTAATACTCAATCTTCCTTCCTCCACGTTAAATTTTGTCTTATGAAGACAATAATAATTGCGATAATAAAATGGCATTAAAATTCATTTAGACATTCAAGTATTTCGAAACAATATCTCTTTAAAAGTTCACATAAGGTCGTTAATGTCCTAATCAATTTGTGCACATATCGGAGCATATATACGGAGCATCTTCTATATAAGCCCCGATAAGCGTCTGAATCTCTGAATTTATGTGTTAAGACATTCATGACCTCGTGTGTACAACAATCCTCAAGAGGTATATAAGAAAAAAGTTGTCGAGTTTATAAAGTATGCTGGCGGAACAGTACTCATCCGACCTTCCGCGAGGGATCAAGGCCAACTTAAACATTTCATACATCCCCCTAGTTCATGAATGGAGAAGTCAACTCGATACTTTGGCGACAGACGCATTACACGAGAGAAAGACTTGAGACGAGGAGGAGGAAATAAGCCCGCGTCGAACAGAACTTTCGCGCGCGCGAGTCAAACGAGAGGAGCCGACTATCAAAGGAATGAATTTCAAATTAACGGGCGCTTTTGCATTTAAATGTCAGACATCTATTTCGCCGTCCGAAGAGGACGGCTTTCTCGACAGAGAGGGATTCGCAAGTGGTGTGATCGCGCCCGACGACGGACGGCGCGGCGCGGCGGGAGAACCGGCGCGTACAATGCATCCTCCATTAAAACAATTTGAAAGACGGGCGCACTCAGCCGCGCCTCGTCTACGCGAAATAAATTCAAAGAAGCCACGTCGGTCGGGGGAGAACGCTAGGTTGCCCCCCTGTGTGCCCTCCAGCCTATCCCACCCGCGCAAAAAAGACGCGCGGAGAAAGCGGAGGGCCGGATAAGAACGAGGAGAAAGCGAAAGAAGGTGTCTACTAGAAATGGTAATAATAAAATCTAGAAGGGTTGGCACACGCCGAGACGAGCACGACTACGACGACGAAGGAGCTGTGCGGACCGACGATCGGTGCAGCGCGGGGGACCGGGAACAGGCGACGGGTGGAGCAGTCTGAGGGGGTTGGTAGACGGAGGCGCGAGGACAGAGTATTTTAACTTTTTAAGGGGGTGTGCGGCGGCAGTGCAGAGTAGGAGCCGGAGAGAGCGGTTCACTCGAACGGTTTGGTTGGCCTGTCTGCCGGGGGTGGATCGGGGGAGAAGCTGGGGGGTTAGTCTAGACGGGAGGACCCCCGACTTCCACCCTCTCTCCGGCAGCGGAGCAACGCCGTCTGCACCAACATCGCCACCGCCGCCGCCGCCGTTGCCGCTGCTGCCGCCGCCGCCGCCGCCGCCGTCGCTACACCACCACTCAGACTGCGAGCAGACAGATTGCGAGTACAGTGTCGTAGCGAGAGGCTGCCTCGCCGACGATGCCCTTAGCCAAATAAATTTTCGCCGCAGGCCTGTTCGACGGATAAAAAAACAAGGGTCTCCGTTACTCATGTGTCCTCGTACAGGCAATTAACCTTGCGCGTTTAACGTTTGGACGCAGATACCTGATTTATGTAGAAACAAGAAGAATCAAATAGAGTATTTCGTTACGGTTTGATGACGTATATCTTGATCCATTTCGTAGACGAGTTATTGGAAATTAATTTAATCTATTCCATTTGTTAACAAATGTCTTGTTCCTCAACTTCTTGAAAATCTAAAATTCGCACGACGCTACGGATGTAAAGGTAAATACTGTATGTATTGCGTGCATGCGCATTTACGTATGGCGCGCTCTTCACACACGCGGTACATATGCACGCACCCGTATCATTACACGGCGCGGGATAATATGCGAAAGATACAGAGAGAATAATATTATACGAGCGACTGCGAGTACGTTTAAAATACACCCAAGAGAGGAGATCCATTATTTTACCACATGATTCCATAGAGCGTCATTCAAATCGTATTTCACATTTGGCAGCCGTTATCAATATTTCGAAAAATTATGTTCGCACATTTGGAACATATGTGCGCGTAACGTTGCCGTAAATTAATTCGTGAAGAGCATTCCACGTCTGTGCACATAAAGCATAAATTTCATTTGCGTATAAACCTTCTGTCCGGTGAAACTGTTAATTCAGCAACGCGTGTGAGAGATTGCTGAGAGAGAGAGAGAGAAAGAGAGAGAGTTGCTGATCGAGATTTTTTTGCTCCCGAGCCGACGCGCGCCAGCCAATACAGCGCAAATCTCCAAAGTCGTCCGTAAATTTGCCCGGGAAGGTACAAATTGAAACGTCACGACGCGCGACGTGGCACCGCGACACCCTCTCGCGCGAAAATCAAAAGCGGAATCCGGGGCCAAGTCCGTCGAAGACAGGGTAGAGACGTATTGAAATGCCGGGCACGTAAAGGGTGCAGCTTTGATCTCACGAGTGACCGTATGGCGCGGCGCGGCGTCTCGTGTATCGAAATTTTCCAGGCGGGAACCGTTCGGAGAATTGCACAGATGGAATATAGAACGGGGGCGAGGGGATGCGCCGGGGGGGTCGAAGGAGAGACGAACTCTCGGGGATGGACGACGCGGAACGACGCGTGGAATGTAATTGTTGGGTCGTCGAAGTATGCGCGCGGAGGCACCGACAAAGACATTTTTGTCGCGATCTCCCCCCCCCTTCCCTCGTTCGTTCGCGTGTCTCTCGCCGAGATGTAAACCACCGACGGGTAGTGTTCTCGATCGGAGATTTATACGCGCGGCAATATTGCACGGCGGTTCATATCGACGGCATTCTTTTCGCGATAAGTGTTATTAATATTGGAATAAATATTTACCGTATAAAAAATATTTATATAGCTAATATGTATATAGAATATTTGTTATATTATAATTATAGTTATATGGTATTTATTGGAAAATTGAAAATCAAACGATATATCCTCTCCCAATATTTTAAATATCTAAATCTCAAATTAAAATTCTGTTGAAATAAAATTCGCTTGGCACCAAATAAAAAATTAAATTTTACTATTGTGTGTGCGAATTTAATTTTAAAAAATTAAAGAGAGAAAAAGTATAACTACATGATAAATATAACAAATAGAATAATAGTAAGTGATTTTGCGATTTTATTTAACTCGCGTGCACACAGCCCTATCTACTTTATCTCAAGCATATGACATCGAAAGTTTTCTGTCTTTTGTTAATTCCGGTACGTACGCCGACGCGTCAGAATATCATGTCAAATTACCAAAATGTTTGTAACAATTAATTAATTACTTATTTACTTGATTACAAATAACCAAACATTATTTTATTAATGTTCCGATTCTTTTACAATATAAAATGTACTCACACTCGATTATCACACTCGGCCAGAGTACCTAATATTTTTTCCCTGCTTGAAAACGACCTGCCTCTTTCATGTCAGGCTGAACTCCGGTAAGTCTCCCTCGTGTCACATACACGATTTCTTAAGATTTATCTTTACATTATTAAATCCTAAAATATGACCCGCATGTCTCGTAAGAACGCGCAAGAATATAATCAAGAATTTTTTAAAGATAAAAGTTCCATAAAATAATTTAGAAATAAGGATATAACTTACAATTAGACATATCCTTATCTCTAAATAATTTTATCTTTAAAAAATTCTTTCATTTATGACTAAATTCTCGCTCTTATGTTTATATTTTTACGATATTACTTGATGCGTTGTCAAATATCCCCCTTGCATGTGTGCATTAAATCAAATAATAATATAATTCGCGTAATTAGGCGTTCAATACCGCGCTTAATTATGCACAATGACATTTACGCAGGCGATTTTGAACAATCACTTATAATTATGGTTAATCGTCAAATCGCATAGCACGGTTGGATTATCACTCGAGTAACGTACCAATCGATAATTGCGAATAATTAGTTGAAATGACATAGGCACAAGGGTTATAACGTTTAAGCAAGGCGCGCCCTATTATCTTTTACGCTCTGTGTGCGTTGATCCGGATTGCATTCTTGCATATACATGCATACGTCGATAGTTCAATATGCGGCGATATGTCAGACTGCACTCTATATGCACTATAGTAGTAAACTCGAGCTAAGTGGGTCTCAGACTAAACAGTGCAGCATCTGCTACGGTTTTTTTTTACCATTTCACGCGATATTACTAACACGGCGGCTCGCTACTATTTTCTATTATGACTACAACCGAAGGATAATAATATCCTGCAGCTGCAAGAAAAGAGTGACGTGAAGTACGTGAAACACGCGCGTCACTCGCGTCACGCATCGCCTCGCGTACACGAGAGCATGGAACGCACACTCGTGGTTTGTAAACGCACGTCATCGACGAAAGACATTTCGCAGTTCGAATCTACGCAAAAATATACATGCGAAATTAAAAAAAAGTTGCACGTTTAAAAGACAAGATGTACGAAAGTAAACTATAAAGTGTCGTAACTTGTAAACTTTATAAAACACGCAGATTACGAATAGAGATATATTTAAGTGAAAAGAAGGGCAGTTTTGTACGGATCACCCTTAACGAGGCTGCAGACTAAGCGAAATTATGCGAAGGATCCAACGTATTTTCAGAAACACGCTGCTGTTTTGGTTTCCGTGCTGAATGATACCGCCAGGAAGTTTGGAATCAACCGAGAAGATCCTCGCGTCACGACTATAACACTAAAGACGCCGTTAGGACGTATCGTCGCGTTGCTTACGTGCCTACATGGCAAGCTAACTAGCTAAGAATGGGAACTATTTTAAAAACGT
>NW_020212150.1:127581-245182 GCF_003070985.1 Temnothorax curvispinosus | reverse complement strand
CCCGTACTTTCCTTCTATTCGTACGGCTCTTCTCGCCTCTCGCAATCCACATCTTCCTCTCGCCAGTTGACTCCCACTTCTGCAGGGTCATCGGATTCAATTGCTTCGATTCCGCCAATCATATAAGCGAGTATCAATTTTGTTAAACGATTTTAATGCACTTATTTATGTGTATATATATATATATATATATATATATATGTATATCGACGTATTTTTTTATAATATGTACGTTTTTGGGTCTCCAGATACACGTATAAAGATAGGATATAATTCATCTAAAATTTTTATTAAAATGTTAATATATATACATACAATATTTTCTAGATAAAAGAATCTCGCCCATTTTATTAAAGGGTTTTGAGCCATAAACGTAAACACTTGACTATATGCATTTGTAGAGGAGGTTGATAGAAATAATAATAGTAGTCCCACACACAAGTCTCAAAAACGTTGGAAAAGATATTTTCTGGGGCGTGAATTTCACATAATACCATATGTAATATTAGCTAATTGGCACTAAAAACTTTACCCTATTTAACTTAAATATTATAATATCAATAACTTTATACAAAATAATATATTGAGTTGTTCGGCTAACAATAAGTCAGGCCTGCGGCCGGTTTACATTTTTCGGCCGAAAGAAAAAAAACACTCAAACGAAAGAATCAAGCTACTGTCGGAGCATATTGAAGATATTTTTATATAATTTTCTGACAGTTATAACGGTGAAGATAATAATGAATAAGTATATATATATTAAGATTGGTAATTGAACCGGTTATATATAACTTCTCGCCCACCGTCCCAGAACCTAAACTTATTTTTCTATAATGATGTACACAACAATACTTACAAAATGGCATATAGTTCAATGTTGTACGCCAAGGGTCCATTTTGGGCGAGATTCTTTAGATTATTTTTTACAAAACTCAATAAAAATGACCTTCTTATCTATCTCCGGTGAATTTGTCCTCCGGAACAAAATAGAAGCTAAATAATTAAAGCGTATCTTCTCGCGTTCGCTGATACGGCTATAAAACGTACACTTCAATCGCTCAATCTCCTCCGTTTCTTCGTCGATAGGATATCCGTTCCTTTTACGATATTCTATATAACAGTTTAAGCCTGCCTGTATAAGCGCGCAATCTCCTCCTCTATTTTCTGTGATCGTGACCGCAAAGAATGTCCCCTTTCGAAAGCGCGATAACGCGCGCGCTTTCTCTTCCCTTCGTCCCAGTCATCCCCCATTTTCTCTCTTACATCCTCTTTCCACCATTTCCGTCTCCCGATCATACGCGTGCCTGTTTCGAGCGAATCACCTTAGGTAAATTTCTCTCGGCGATATCATCGCCGTTCGCAATAGAGACGCCTTGTATTCGGCGAAATCGAACGCAAATCGAATCGCTTGCGTTTATCGGTTGTTGGTAGCCCATGCGACAACCCCGGGTGACACGATTCGACGGTCACATTTCGAATCCAATTTCCCTCGAACACGTATTTTTCTGCGAACGACGCGGTAGAGCGACTGACAAAAAAAAACGGGCGTGAAATAATGTTGCATACAAGAGCAGTCGGTTACGTATTTAATCCTTTATTCAGCAATCCTTTATTCGTTGCTTTCAAGTACAATCTTTTCATCTATCCTGTGTATCATTTGTACTATTATTTATTAATGCTATTGGCGAAACCGTAAACAAGATTGCCGTTGAATTACATATGAGATTACGTATGATTGAACCATAGTAAATTAGTTTTTTCTTATCTCAAAAATATCGCTTATAAAAAAATTCAATTTTATTTTCTTATTTTTATGAATGGATATACTTGTTAAATACAAAGTTCTTTGAAAAACAAAAAAAATAAGGTTATAGTTTAATGTGTTTAGGCAAGTAGTTCTCGCGGTACGATTCGTTTCAATTATACTACCAATTTTTTAATGAATGTTTGTTATCTATTAGTTTGATACGTACGGTCTTTAATACATTTAATTTTCGAATTGGTATTTAAATCAATTAATGCCACGCGCATCCCGGTGGCACGCATCGATAATCCCCGTTAGGAAAGTTGGTCGCGCGTTTGCCCGGCCTTAAAACAAGGAACATGGGGACCGAGGGATGCCTTAAGGAGCCAGCCAATCGAGCTTTACGAGCGCAGACTGCGATCGTCATAAATACATGCAACTACCGCTTGTCACGTATTCGATTGTTATAGCTCTCGTTGACGGCTGAAGAAGCCAAACGAGGCATTGAATCTGGATCGAGCTTTATTTGCCCGTCTGGCGCGCGGATAAGTACGTGTGCGTGGCGTGTACGTGAAAAAATACATGCCAGACAGGGTGACCAATGTCCCGACACAACATTAAGACCGTCTGGTAAGCAAGATAGGTGTCGACAGATTATTGATGTGTTCTTTACAGATATGTATTAAATCATCGATAGGTCACGATAAAAATGTTAAAATGGTGATATCTTGTCATCTATAAAACATGGATACAAAGCTAGAAATATTAAAGGTAAAAAAAAACACCTAAAAAATAATGTCTGATTAAGTTCTTCATATAAACGAAAGAATATCTTCCAATCGAACAAATGAGGTCGATATGTTGCTAATATCTTTCTCAATTAACAAAGTTAATTGAGAACCACGGGATAAAAATAAAGATCTAACGTAAAATAATAAAACTCCGGGAAAGCGCTACTTTTTTGCAACGTGAGAAAAATATAACTTTGCTGCTGAAAATTAATAATAAAATTGTATAATTACGTAAAAATATCTTTTTTTTGCGAGATTTAAGTATAATATAGATTAATTTTTTAATAGAATATCGTCACCGACCTAAATCCTCTTTTAAAATTGTTTTTTTTTTTTTTTTAGATTGATTTCCGATTATCTCTGGTAGTTTCTTTTCAGTTTTTATACACAGAAAAACAAAATCCGATAAATGAATAAATGAAGTTCGAGATTACATGTGTCTATCTACGAATAATCGGATAAAACATTTCTCTCCCTTTCTCTCCTCTTATCTATTTATTTATCTATCTGCCTCTCCAAATTGGGCAAGTCTCACGTTTTATACGTCCGTTCGTAATCCAGCGAACCCCGCGTGTTGCCATCTAACAACGCGCGATTGAAACGCCGACCGTTGCCAATTCGCGTGCACGTGGACCAGAGGGAGCCGAAACCCGAAACGTTTCTCGCTCCTCGCTCGACGCGTTACATGGCTGCCGCTGCCGCTGCCGCCACCGCCACCACCACCACCCACCATCACCACCGCCACCCGCCACCGCCACCGCCGCCACCGCCGCGGCTCCGCGCCGTACCGTCGTTTCGGGTTGAGATGGAGGGGGCGTCTAGACGCAACGTCACGCGAATACCTAGTCCCGTTCCCCCGGCACCAGCCAGCCGCGGCCCCATGGCCCGCCGCCGTCGGTCCGTACTCCACTTCTTCCCTCTTGCCGCCCCCCTCCCCCCCCTCACCCGTCGACACGCGCCCGGGCTCGCTCGCGCGCTCGCTCTCTCCTTCGCACAGACAATCGCGCCGTCTCCCTCGTCTCGTCCCGTCGCCTCGTCATCGGTCCTTTTCTCACCGCCACCTCTTTCGGACGGGTGTCCCCGAAACCCCCGACTCTTTCCTTCCCCCTTTCTCTTTCTCTCGCCCTTTCCGCCTCTCTCCACGGTCCTACGCCGGGTGTTTGGTACCCTCCTCCTCCTCCTTCTCTTTCGCTCCTCGTCCCTTTCCGCCGCCACCCCCGGCGTCAGCCGCCGTCTCGACGCCGCGCTCCGATGACGGTCGCAGTCAGACGCACCCGGGAAGGAGAGGAGGAGGAGGAGGCGAGGGTGACTCCAGCTTTTTGGTTAGGAATTGTTACCGGCCGCCCCGCGTACATACGAGTCTGCGGCCGTGCCCGTGTGTCCCGATACACGGGCACCAGCGGAGAGAGAACGCGACGCGATATAGGCAACAGGATAAAACTGTCGAGATTGTGCGCTCGTAAAGGACGAGGGGCGGCGGCGGCGGCGGCGGTGACGGCGGTGACGCGGCACGAGGGGGAAGGGAGCGCGATGTAGTCGAGCGGCCCGAACAAAGACGGTCATATCCACCTCGTGGAGAGAGTGCCGTATCGGCACGGGTATCGGACTCGACTCTCAGCGAGAGGAGACGTCAAAGTGACCGCGAATTGAATTTTCCTCGGGAGGACGCGTGTAATTCTGACTTTACTTGCTCTTCCAACACCCCCTCGCGTCGTCCTACGACCTACGACCCACCCGCGACTCTTTTCTTTCGTACGTAGCACGACCCAAACCGGTCCCTTCAGATCCCAGGCTCTTTTTAATCAACGCCGCGACCGCAAACGCGTACGATACTCCCGAACGCGCAAATTGCTTCATTTGTCATGACGTAGACTCCGATGAGTAATTATCGCGCGATAGCTTTCGATCTCGCAGCGAAAAGGAGTCGAGATTCGCCCCAGCGATCAAAGTTCCCCGCGATTACGTTTATCAGAGAGAGCGTATGTTTCATTCATAAATTGTCGTAATTACATCATCGCCGAACGAACGAAATTCCGACTGAGATTTCTCCCTCGCGAGATTTTTCTGCTTTCAGTTGCGCTCGCGACAGTCGTGTGGACGCGAGAGAAAAAAAAACATTTTATTTCATTGTACGGGCAACTTGCCAATATCGAGGCAAATTTCGTTATGAATAACAAACACGCGGGGTAATCGCAATCGGGACGAAGGGAGCGTCGGATTCTGCCGCTGACAGGAATTCCCGACCCGTTCGGCGGCGCTAACGCTCGCCAAGCGAAGGCGTGTATCTTGTCGCGTTTTATTCCGGCCCATCGCATTTCGTGGATGCGCGCGTCAGGCGGCTGCGTTACAATCGACCTTCTTTCGGCAGTCGTGTATTTTCTGGGTTATTTCGCGTATGTGGACCGTATATAATCTAGATACGAGCTCTAAATGCGGCGAACCTCCTATTTAGACCCACGAGTTGACTCACGCCCGACTATTTTTAGACACGGGCGTGTTTTCGTTCGTGCGCGCATACCAGCATGCGTGCGTACGTGCGTGCGTGCGTCTCGTGTATTTTTGCGCGAACGGCCCCGCCGCGTGTACATCGCCGCGTTACATCATATTGCCGCACGCGCACGAAAGGATTTTAAAGACGGGAAGCCTCGGCGTCCGTGTACCAAAACATCCTCGGTGGAGCGAGAGGCAGCGTTCGTTAAAGACGAGTAGCCATTATGAAAATGTGCTTCGAGACGCGTGAAAATATTTGCGATACAAATGTATCTCTCTAGAGAGCCCAAGGAGAATTTAATCGCACCTCCAACTTTATCGAGAAATCAGATAGTATCATTTTTTTTTTTTTTTTTTTTTTTTTTTTTAGGTTATTAACTTCGGTTGGAGTTATAAACGCCTTCAGCCCCACCTTTGGGCTATATTAGCGTACATAATATTACGTTACGTACGATTATTATATATTATGCATATAATATTACATATATTTATTATACATTACGGATTTAAATAATATTATTGAAATATGCTGGAATTATCTCTGATATGAGCGAAGAATAGCATTCATTACATTAATGACCTGCACACTTCTTTGCATAATTTCGTATTGATATTTTAGATAATATCGCGAATGCACGATCGATCGAGAATAGCAATTCTACCCGATGACAGACATCGTAACGATGCACCTATACCGTAAAAGAGATGCACGTGTTCAATTTATTTGCTTGTTTCTCGCAGGAACGGACTGACAATGAGTGAGGGTTGCGCTGAGATCGTAACGATATTTGCGTGACCCTATATGCTACACATCGGGATAATTAAACTTCTGTTCTAACAACGTCACATATATTAACGTATACCTGGGAATAAAAAAAATACATATATAATAAAAATATATATCTGGAAATTTTATATAATCAGAGTATTAAAACAATTTATATCCATATTCAAGGAAAATGGCTAAGACAAAAGAATTAGAGACTCGTAACAAACTGTGCAATGTTCGAATATAAAGACTCGGTTCGCCTTCACGTATTGATATAATAAACATATATCAATAAAATACCGATAATATAATTATAATCAATAAAAAGAATTATAAACAATCGTCACACACGGTCTTTTGTTACATTTCACCCCTGGCCATCGCAGAATGGCACTTGAGACGAATACTCGACTAGTTTGTCTCGCTTTCGATCCCGAGTCTCCCGTATATCGAGGCGGAACGAACTCGTAGGGTGCTCGTTGAACGTGCAGTTTGTGCGCACTTCCTTGGTCGCATTACCGTTCATACGTGCGTCCCATTTCCGTGCTTTTCAACAAGCCCCGGCCGGCCTGCTCGGCTCGGTTCGGCTCGTCGTCGCCGTCGCCGTCGTCGTCGTCGTCACCCTGTCCATTGATCTTCCGCGCGAACGAACGCAACAAAACGATCTCGCGATGACGATGACGCCACTCGAACCCTCGGCACACGGTAAAACGCGCGCAGGGCTTGTAATAGAAGTAGTAATGCACGGCCATCGCGCGCGCATACACGGGGGAAATGGGTTTTTTATCGATCACTAACCTACGACAACCATCTGGCCCCTGTCCTGCCAGGGATAGCCTGCCTGCCGGCGTTACCATTGGCTACGTACATATAACGGCTCACCTCGATATCAAAGTCAACAGCCGCTCTGACGCCGACACGGCCGCGGCGCGGGCGCGGCGTACGTAGTACGTACGCATGAGGAGACAAAGGCCGCGCGTACGTATTCTCGGCGCATATTTAGCACTAAACGTGTCCGCCCGCCTCCGATTCACGTCCCGTGTTGACATTCGACGCGCTCGCGGTATTAGTCATACTCGTAGCTTGACCAAATCGACCGAATGCTAAGTGGAAATGAAAATTTTATCTAAAGTTGCTTATTCCCGCTAACATATACTCGACGTTAAATATACCATCATGATTTGCACCTTGTGTTGACAGTGTCTTCACTTAGCGGTATTAAATAAAAAGAATATATACGAGTCAAAGGGAATGGAATGTCTCGTACGTCGGAAAAACAACCCTTATAATGGATTTAATTGTGTTCGAATCATGCGAATCGTATTTGCGAATTTTTCGTAGGATTCGTTATTCGAGATCTTAATTAACGGGTCGACCGTCACTGACCTCGTCACGGCATAGACGAAAGTCTTTCGTTGCATCGCGATAACACGCTCCGGTTATACTTTGGAACCTACCCCAATCAAAAGCAAAGCTAAACGAACTGTGCTCCCTGCTAGGGCAAAGGCATCGGTAATCGTTTTGAGTCACGCGACGAGAGAAGAAGGCAAGTCTGAAAAGCGCAAGGGAGCTTGTCGCGTGCGTTCCACCATTCACTTGGTATAGCGGTTTTGGTAGACATTAGACAATGATGCCGTAGCGAAATCTTTAGACAGCAAGAAAAGCTTTCAGCACGGTAATCGCGATATCGAAATGATATTATTTAATTTTCTCTCACACATACACACATTTATCAAACGTACAAGGACGAAAGTCACGATTATTGAAACGTTATTATTCGCAGACTTACTATCTAACAATCTAACTTCTTAACGAATGTTTTAAAAGACATTTAGTCTTAAAAATTAAAGTATTTTACCGAAATATTATGCCTTAAAAAATACAAGAGAAATTGTTTTGATAAATTTTAGAATGTAATTTTATTTTAATAGATATTTTATTTGAGAATTTATTACAGTTTAATCCACAAATAAACTTGTTTCACGGAATGCTCTATTAGCATGAGATATGATTTTATTTTTTTATATTACAATTATAAGAGGATAACGCAGCTGTAAGACCAGTCACTAAATTTTCTGATGAGTCACAAACACCGAGAGACCGTTGTTAGAACAAGATCATCCCCATTCCCGTCCACCTGACCCGTCTCGCTAACGGGATTAGAGCTCCTTTAATACGCGAGACCATTAAATCACTTCGATCCCGTCGAATCGAGTCACTGTTTTCATGCATTTCACGAGGCTTGCAAACGATCCGCCTAACATCTTGCGTCCTACCGAGCGGAACAAATCGACGTATTATATCTTATAGATATTTCCTAACCACGATTAAAGCCATATGTTGAGTAAAAACTTTTCTCAATGAGTAGAATTTATTTTTAGAATACATTCATTGATCGTGGAATTGGATACAAATTGTATAAATAATTTGTTTGGGCTGTCAATCTTCCATCCGATTCTAACTTTTGAAAAATCCTGATTACGTATTAAATTTAAAATATTCCGGAGATTATTCTATACAGGTATTTGAACATTATTGGATATAATGTTCAAACTATGTACCGTGAATAATTAAGTGATTTCATATTAGGGAATAATGCATTATGCAAGACTCTGTTATACAAGAGATTATATGATATTAACGAGCAGGATTAGTTGACTACTTCGTTGTAGATATAAAGCTAAGTCTTTGAATTTTTAAGTTTATGCTTATTATCAAGTATATATAACTAGCATACTATTAAATTACAATACTAGTATAATACTAATGGAAATGGTGACTATGCTCGTGTGAGTCTATATATGTGTAAGAAATTATTCTATATAAGTCTCTTCGAACTAAGTTCTTTCCCAGTAAGCACCATACAAGCTGTCAGTTCGGTGCTCCGTACAATGCTCTAGACTACTCTAGAGAGAATCGCGGATGCACTTAGAGCAAGTGCGGAAAAGAAAGCGGGTTTCTCCGCGTTTCACCAGCGACGTCGACGACGGCATCTCCATTCCATCGATGGGTTTTCAGCGAATATAGTTCGCGCGAGCTGTTCGGTGCGGTGCATCTGGCCGCCCGGTATATAATATAACGCCGCCGTACCGCGGGAACTATAGTCGCTGGCTAGACTGCACCCCCGCACCCCCGCACGACCGAGGAGAGAAGGTCGGCGCGGAGAGAGAGATTGTGGGTACCGAAGGGGGACGGTGGGGGGACGGTGGCGACGGCGACGGGTTAGGCAAAGTGGGTGGGCGGGTGGTTGGTCGGGTTGGTTGGTTGGTTGGTTGGGTTTCATGGGGCCCCACAAGAGAGAGAGCGAGGGGAAACGCGGGTACGAACGTGCTCGACGAAGACAGCGGGAGACGGGAGGGCGGGCGACGAGGGGGAGGACAGGGTGACCGAGTGAGAGAGAGAGCTCAGCGGGGGCGAGAGCTCAGCCGGTTCGAGGTAGGGGGCGCTGGCTAGACACCGCTCAGACGGTCCAGGGGGTCGCAGGGGATAATTTCTACAATGGCGTCGACGCGCACCGGGATACACGAGACGCGTTCGACGACATTTCGATGGAAATCGACGCGAGCGTGTGCAACGACGACGTCGAGAAGCGACCTCCCGGAATCGTCGTCGCGCTCACACCTGCACCGACCTTCGCCAACGCACGTGTTCCGATTAGATATGCGAGGCACAAATGCGAGGCACGACCGGTGTGCATCGGTCGCCTGTCCAGGTGACTGCTGCGATACGTCGTGGATACTCGTTCAGAGTTCGAAGTCTCGAACGACATTATAAAATCGCGCGATGAAAAATAGCCTTAGCTGCGAATATTTTTTTTACAAATGCATTTTCTCTCAATGCTTCGATCTCTCTATCGATATCGTTCATCGATACATCTGATATCTATATGATTTTAATATATAATTAAATAATATATAATATTTGCAGTACACTAATACGATATAGGCCTCTTTTTAATGAATATTTGATGACAAATATTGAGAACATGATAGAAAAAGCACACTGTTAAAGCAGATTAACTTTTTCACATTTACGATGATATCGCGTTAACTTGTTTTGATGCAATCGAAGTCTGTGGAGCATTACGCCAATGCATCGGCATAAACCGGGGATGCGGCGAACTGTTTTTTATCAAGTGACGATAGAGAGTTCGCACTTGGACCGAGCCGAGCTGGGTCGGCCCAGGTCGAGACGAAGATATTCTAGATGAGGAGACATCTGTCATTTCCATAGTTTTCTCATAAGAATGTCGCGTTGAGCATTCGCGTTTTTCCGCCGGCGGTGCTTCCGTAAAGAAAAATGCATTTTTGCTTTAAAATTATTTCAATCTCTCAGGATATCAAATATATGTATCTTTCAGCTAAAATATCGCACATTTAGCAAATAATATTATAAGATTTAGTATCATTTGAATGGAAATGTAGTTTTTAAAACGAGAAAAAAAATCTTTTTTTTTTTTTTAATTTTTAAAAGGGACAAGCGGCAAATATCATATGCATTTTAAGTTAATTTTTAAAATCTTATTTTTGTGTTGTTGTACAACAATCGTATAAAATCATTAAGTATTTGTTTTGTAACGAAACCGTTGTAATATCTAATGAACATTTCAAGAGAAAAATTTTTCTTCTATCGGATATTTACAGATTGTATTTCAGATCCAATAAAAGATATTTGAGAAAACTGATTTTTCTAAAAAAGCAAGATTATTTGCCATAAAAACAAATAAAAATGACTTCGACATCTTTTACTACAACCGGTTGAGAATTCGTTCGCTCATCGCAGACGGCTGTCGCAGTTAGATTAATGTGCGTTGAATTAATGTTTAATAACATGCAAATCATATAGCGACGACTCGGCTGCCGCCGTCGCCTCGCCGGCGTGCGTTACAAAGTCAAAAGGAAAATATTGCTATTAAGATCGCGCGTGTACAAGATAAAAGCGGGATTTCCTGACGTTGCAAGTATTACTCATTCTCTTTGATGTGTAATTCGACTTTGCTGCGTCGCTCGCACGCACGATTTGAAAGAACACAGGGCTATCAAGGCGACGAAGATCTCGCCGCCTGCGTCTCCGATATCAGTACGCATGAATTCGTCTCGTGAGTGTTTTTGCTCGGTTATTCTGTTCCTTCGTTGGACCTATTCGCATTTCACGGACAAATCGAAATTACAGTTATGACAATCGTATATTACTTCGTAACGCGAGATTGCTGTAGTTGCCACAATTACTCGTAATGCTATAAGTACTCGTGATAATTGCTGTAATATTTCAAGTATTCGGCTTTAAGAGCAACCTGTTGCAATCGATTATTGTATCGATTGCCGATTTATGGCGGATGTTCAGAAAATATAATCCAGAAAACAATATTCTTTGAAAGCGGTTCGTCGTGCGAATGGGGAGGGTAAGTTTCCTCTACATATATTATCATACCCACACATTTTACAATTTTACATAAGATTTATTTAGAAGTCGACATTATCTCCATCCTTTGTGTCGGGTACTCAGAGAAGACTTAGATATATTCCTCGACATTCGTAGGATGATTTCCGTTTGTCAATTAATTTGCCACACATTTATCATGTAAGTGTCTTGCTGTAGAAATAACGGACAAATTGCGAATTTATGTTTGTGTATTTATATTGTGTATTTGTTAGATACTGAAGATGGTCTAAACTCTAAACTAAGACCGAAACGTTCGAACAAACTATTGACTGAATAAAGAAAAAATTTTTTCGCATCAATATCGGCGAATGGCTCTTAATTAGCCCTGTTTCCTACTTGATTGGATTTCCAACGGAGCCTCTACTCAACAATATTCTTTGAACTATATTGAACTTGAATTCTTTCGTCTGTTTGTCGATTTTTCGTTGAAAATGTTGGAACATATATCTACAGTTTTAGTAATTAAGAGATCATATGTTTCAGTTAATTTCAAGTAGATTCTATTCCAATAGATTCTTAAATCGAAATTTAGGTAAAATATAAAAATAAAACAATGCGTAAAAAATTGAAAAAGCAATAAATAACCGACTTCTTCGACATATCCCTGTTAGAAAAAGCTCGATTCCAAATTGATCAAAAAAAGCATATTTGCGCAAAAAGACATTTGCTGGTTTTGAAATATCCTGTGTACGCGCGACAATCATCGTCGCGAAAATAAACGGAGTCGGAATGACCGTCTCCGTGTGTCTCGCCGATGTTCTCCCGGAAGCGTGATCGTCGGCCTCCCGGAAGCGTGAACACGAGGTGGCGAACGGTCGGTTGTTGGAGCAGGATATGGCGGAGACAGGTGGCTGACCGACGTCCGCAAGTGGGCAGGAAGGAGGACATCAGGATCTCCTGATGCCCCGGAGGGACGAAGGGAAGGTGGACGGGGACAGGAGTTACGGTTTCGTGGTCGTTCCGTGCGTGCGACGTAATTTCCCGCAGCGCCGCCGTCCGTCTGTCTGTCCGCGGCGATGCGACACGATGCGACGCGACGCGACGCGTCGCGTCGCGACGCCCTTCCCTCCCCCGCATCGCATCGCACCGGGGCATACGTGCACATACCGTTTACGCCATTGTTCCGGCTCACCCTCGCCCTCCTGCCCTTCCTTTTCGCATACGAAATCGAACATTCCCGCGTTACCTCCGTCGGGATATAACGCGATCCTTGCTCAGACGAGACGGCATCTTCAAGTGGCACGCTCACTGGGGCGTCTAGACGCCTTACATCGCGACGTATAGCTTCGCGCTCGTCTCGTCCCGTCCCGTCTCGTCTCGTCTCGTCTTCTCCCTGTGAATCCTTCTCCGGTATCGGGAATCCCCGTGTTACGTCTCGACGGTATAGTTCGCTCGGGGATTGGGAAGTCACTTTCGGCGATGTTGAATGAGCCGACGATCGAAGACGTTCAAGAAATTTGGTGTAAATTATTCAGCTATCTTTCAATTTTGAGATACGGGAGATTCTTCCAATTAATTTGCAATCTCCAAATGTAGATTGCAGGTACATTATTTCATATTTTCAATTGTTTACGTATTATTACGTGTTAGAATGAATACTTTTAGTATTATTCATTTATTTGGAGTAGGTGGACTATATAATCTCTTACGATTTTATACTCCGCCATTCCCATGAATTATAAACGAACGCTTTTCTTCGAGACGGTCGCATCGATCCATTTTCGAGAACGAGGCACCTTGATGGCGACCTTGCAAGTCTTAGCGATGAATATATATACATATATATATGTATATATGAATATATATACATATATATATATCGCCGAATATATATATGATGCGATTGCATCTACGAAAGGGAAACAGCATATGATATGTGTTAGATCGACTCCCTATCGTTCCCCAGGCCATCAGAGATAGTATCGTTATTTAGAAGTTAAAGAAAAGAAATTTCCTTTTTGTAAACCTTGCATATAACTATATAGGTAACAAAGAATTTTTAATTAAAACTTAAATGTTATTAAAGAATTAAACTATAGAAACAATTAACCTTGATCAATTAAGATTTTTTTTTAACGATTGAATTAATTTTAATTTATTGTTTTTATAGAAATAATCCACTGTAAAATTTTACATGAGAAACTATTGTAATACATAAATCAGAAATAACTTTACAATATTTTAGTATCGATGAGACCATCGGGGCACTCTAAATATAACTTCGTCCGCTGTGTCAATTCCGCTGAGAAATACGCGAAAGTCATAATAATATTCAGAGAATTAAACGTTCATACTTAATAAGATAGAAATTTAATGGAGTACTTTCTCAATGACATGGGATTTCATGGGAACAATGGCGGACTAAAGTATTAATTGAAGACCAAACAGGCTGTAAGTAGCCAGATAATCAGATGAACCGCGCGAAACGGAGCGAGAGAAGAAGGAAGAGAAAAGAGATCTCTCCGCGCGCGAGACAATGCGAGAATGTAGCAACGATGAAATGAGGGACAAAAACGTCAACGGTTATAACTGTTGTGGCTGCGGCTGCGAGGACGTCTGATGTCTGGCGCGGGTGAATTGCACTAGGAGAACGGGAGGGAAAGGTGGTCGGGGGAGAGGGGGAAGGCGAGGGGGGAGGGGACGGGTTATACGAGGGTACAAGGGGGCATCGTACGGGGTGGCGGACGTGATACTCGGCGCGCAGGGCGATTTCGTAGGGTGGTTCCGAGGATTTCAGCTTTTATTCGAGTCGTTTCGTCTTCCTTTCGGCGATGGGTTCTCGCGTCTCGTGTCTGCGGCGGACAGCCCCCGCTGTTGCTTCCCTGTCGCTTTGATCTACCTTTTTCGGAATTTCACCACGTACGCAAGGCGCCGTGCTCCGACGAATAGAATTAAAGTGCGATTTAAGCACTTCCGTCCGAAAATCGACGGCGAAACGGTCGTCCTATGTTGCATCTTGAAATCGCGAACTAAAAGATCTGCCTGTTCCATTGCATTTTTTTTACTAAATATCAATTCTTAATCCTTTTATCTGATTGAGGAACATCATGCTAAAGAAATTGAAATGTAAATATCTGAAATTAATTCAATGATAAACATCTTTATAAAGCGTTTCTTTTTCACGCTTTCTCATGCATGATAGTACAATTTACATATCTACACTGAACGTATATACTACATAATTATGTTATACACTGAACAAAATTATGATCTTTTTGGCGTAAGAATTGTAATCGTTTTAAAAATTAATTAAAACAAAATAAAATTACGTAATACATATAAATTAAACCATCTTTGTAATTTTCATTGTTGATGATTTTATTTTGTCGATAACAGTTATTTCGACGAGGTTTACCGCGATAATTAGTCTCAGTATGATTTGCACGTTGCACAAATGACACACGCAATCTTTCGTGTACAAGTCTGAAGATGCGACGAGTTCTCAAGAGCGCGGATGTCGTAATGCAAAGTCTAGGCATGCTTGAGCAATACGCTTGGCAAATAAAACATACGCTCTGTTATACCATGATGTCATCTTCTCTATCAAAGTCTCGTATGCATTTATCAATTAGATGTGTGTGTAAGATAAAAAGTCATAGCAAATCTCTGAGTCTACTTCCATCAGACACGCATGTGTGCAAAATACAGTAATAAAAAAAATCTAAGTATCTTCCGTTGAAATAAATTTCCGCTATTTTCTGCTATTTTAAGATCTCACGCGATTTCCTGTGGATTTTTACAGACGGGCAGTCCGTGTGACTCGAACGTCATACGCGAAAGCGTCGGGCGATAAAAGTCGCGCGTGATAAGGCGATGTTTTCGTCGAATTAAATACACGCGCGTCGAGAAAGAAGTGTGAATTATTTGCACACATCGCCTGATTTTGTTGTGTCTAATTGTCTTATCAGGCGTAAGTGCGCATGTTCCATAATGAGTCATTAAATTATCTCCTCGGAAACTCTCGGCTTTATTACGAGTAATGTCAACCTTCTTTTTATGTCGAGCAAAATAACGAGGGGGATTTACGTCAGAATAATAATTTTTTTAATTTTTTCAATTTTAAACAAATGACATAAAATATACATTTTTCTTTATTTCTTAAAAAAATATTTATATAACTTTATATAAATATATATACATATTTTTATATTATTATATTATTATGATATTATATTGTTATATTATTATATTATATTTATATTAATATTTTATATTATTATAAATTACCGATTTTAGAAGCTTTTTAAGAGAATTTTTCTTTACATTGCGTTACTTTTAATATAAATTGTAAATTAATCGTTTAGTAATTTATCGCAATATTTTTAGTGCCAAGACAATGAAAACCTAGGATATTTCAGATATGTATTGGCTCACGCTTTATATAATTTTTGCCGACAAGAGTCGTTAGCACTGTCGTCTTTCTCGGAGCACCAGACGAGTGCATAAACGCAACCGGCAGAAGTCAAGATAAGATCTTGTCGCGTCCCTTAGACTAAGGCGGCTGTAAAGGGAGGCAAATGAGGGGCGGCGTTAACTTCTTGTTTCACGGCCGAGGCACGGAAATAGTGAGTCATTTCAACGCGGCGTCGCGCCGAGAAAACTGTCTGCCGGAGAACTATACCGGCGTTTTCGCGTAATTCGCGAAGAAGAGAGGGTGCCCACCGCGCACCCCCGGGGGCTCGTGACCTCGCGGACGGGAGAGGAGCGGAGAGTTGTAAAAAGTTCGCCGTGCACGCGGATGAGATTGGATCGCGCGGTCGCGCGAGAGCCGGCGACGCGGGCGAGTGCGACGGCGGCGGCGGTGCAGAGTGCAGACACCGCGTTGATTGTCGCGGTCGCTCGTTAAAGCGCGAAAAAGGAAGAAACCGCGACGGAAGGGCGAGAGGAAGGGATGTACTATGTAGCAACGGCTACGCGTCCTTGCGAGTTATGATTATTGCTGCACGGCTGCGGCTTTACAATCGGCCGCGTTACTCCGAGAAAGCGACTCTGCCACACTGCTTTCCACCCTCTGGAATATCCCCGAATTACATCTCCGTCGTTTCGCAACAGAAATAATCAAAGAGGATTTGTCATTAAGAGCGGGACACGTCGCGTCGTCGGTCTCATGATTAACGGAGACCGACTCGGTCGAGGAACGGCATTACGATGAGATTATCGTAGTCAACGACTCAAATCGTTCCTGACGATCGTTTAAGAATGAAGAACTGAGAAACAAATCACATCGCGGCACCGGAAACAAGACGTTCTCCTTGTCTCCCCTGCCAACGAGAACGCGAGAGTTCGGGTCAGTTTGATTAACGAGTCGTATCCGTTTTGAATCTTTATTCGTCTTGGCGCCGAATGAACGCCAAGACGTACGTTGACAAAATGTAACGACGGTGGTGCCACTATAAAATATTCGCCCAAGAGAAATCGATAGTAATTGGCGAGAGTTATCGTCACACTCTAGTGAGAATCCGACGTTCCAAATAATTGATTCCTGATAATCCCCGAAACTATTATAACAATGAAATTTGTCGCGTTATAATTTTAATAATTGTCTATTTTCATCCAACTTATTTATGTCAAATAGCATGAAAAAGGCGATAAGATGCTTATCGAAAAAGTTTTTAAAATATTTAATAATTTTTCTTTCTCATTAATCATATCAATACATAGATATCATTTCTAATTTTGATGAAAAAAATTATTCTATTTCATTTTTTGTAATTTTCCTGACAGACTTTTTCCTACATTTTTTCCACGTAGTACTTATACATATAATTTGAAAAAGTAATTAGGATGATAGTTTTATCCCCGTTGTAGAAATCTTTAAAACATTTCGCCACTTCTCAACGCGTATAGCGCCGCGTCGGATTAACTCAGGGATGTTTTCTGTTTTGAGCGATTTACGAGGAGAGCAATGAAAGCGGCGGTCAGGATGGGGTCGCAAAGCGCAGGCAGGCATTTGCCCGCGTTGGTCGCGCGAATGGGGCGAGCTAGCAAAGCGATACAATATTTCTCGGTGGCGCGTCGCGACATTGCGCGCCGTCGTCCGCGAATGACGTCGGCTGCTCCAGCGGTATCAATAAATACCGACTTTGCGAGAGCGGCGGCTTGCGTTCTCGGTTTCGCGGTGGTATCTCGAACGGCTTAATGGCGCTGTTAACTGCCGTATTATTTAACGTGGATTTATGTATCGGAGAGACTCGGCCGATTAAAACGCCACCGCGGTTAGCGAAGGACGGTGGCTGCTGCCGTGCCACCGCCGGCGCCGCGTTTGGGAGATACAGATGAGAGGAGAGGATGCAGACGTTGGTCGCCGTATCTCGTGTTCTTAATCCCTCGTTATAGCCCGTTCTGATAAACAACCGCGTCCTCGGCGGCGGTGGCGAGAAGGACCACAGCGTGAAAAAAATACGGAAAACGATTACGACGGCGTTACCTTCGGCGACGTACGAGCTTTGCCGTGATCCAACTTAATGCGCCGGGCCCGTCTTCCTTTACTTAAGTCGGCAGTTACGCCACGATCGAAGTATTTCTGTGAGTTGTAAAAAGATTTGTTTTTTTTCCCCGGAAAAAATACATCATACGAGAAACTTTACGTGACGTAAAATTGCGCGCAATTGCGTTGTTGATGCGATATGGACGTCCCAAGTCGCAACGCTGTACTATATAGGAACTCAAGATCACGATGCTATCGCCATGATAAGTGTGCCTATACCTATACATGCCTATATCTTGCATAATTGACAGATCTCCGAAGAACGGGCTTTTATATAGAAGAAGAAAAAGAACAGTTCTGTACCGCAATATTATCTATGAAATCAGCATCATATGCTACTTTTAGAATTCCAATATAATTGACAGACTACTAACTCTTCCTCAAAGAATGTCTTAATGATATCTCAGAAAAAGCAGAGATCCGAAAATATGAGATACTCACTTCAAGTAAATTCTGTTTTGTGACTTATTTTGTTAGTAACAACTTTTTTATTTTTATCATCAGAGGATCGATTTGAATCATAATACTTTTCGATATCGCACATTGCAAATTACAATATCGCTAGATTTTAAGCATAAAAATTAAAATATTTCTTTTAATATTGAAAAGCATTATTTTCTGGCAATAAACTTTGAAAGGTCCTCTTAAGGGGATCCTAAAGTGAAGGCTGAACTTCCTTGACGTCGGTAATGTCAACATTTCTAATTCTGTTTTCTTGTCATATATCTATATCTGTCCTTGTCTAACGAGAGGCATCTGTCTTTGTTCGATTACTGCGCCATCTCTTGCCACACGCAATATTGCTTATCCTGTCAACCTGAATGTGCTTTTGCACATATAAAAGTTATATAAAGTAATCTTTTTTTCTAGGTTTTCAATCTTAGATCTAATTGCACGATATTGTTCTTAAATGTTGTCCCTAGGTCATGCCGGTCTAATTTTGTGGATATTTATCGTGGAATTTTTGTACAAAGCAAATATTGTCGTTACGTATACCAAAAATTAACAAAAATATTAATTTTTTTTTGTTTTCGATATAAATTTGACCACCATGACCTAGATTTTGATGCGTACTTTAATTCTAGACAAGAATTTTGCATTTCTATAAAGTCAATTAAAAGATTAGTGCTAAGAAAAAAAGCCGGTATTACAGATGGCTTTAGGATCCCCTTAATAAAAATCCGGACAATCCGGGATGTCTTGCAATGCGAGGGTTATAAGCGACGTCTAAGTTCCCTATTTTTCCGAGATTGCAGCTGTCGCAGTCAGCGCGGGAGTGTGCGGCAATCGCGTTCAAGGGTCGGGTGTTTTCTAGGACGCGACGAAGGAGAGAGAGATTCCTGGCACGCGGAGAAACGGAATAATTCTATGCGTTCGCGGTGCATACACGAGTGACTGTTGGCGGGGGTGAGAAATAGAGAGAAAGAGAGAGAGAGAGATGACGGGGCGATAGGAAGGGTTGGCAGTCGAGCGGCGATCTCGTGCATCATCCACGTCACGATTGCTGCCAATGGGATCTTGGATATCAGGTGATGCTATTGGGGATTTGCATCTCCTGGCTGCGCCGAATGCATGAGAGAGGTGAGGAGGCCCTCTCGTCCTCCGTGAGCCGGCTGGCGCGACGAGAACGATGGGAAATCCGGTTGCATTGCATATATAGGCGAGTAAGACGAGAACGCAGCCAGTGCGCATACATACAGGGTGCTTCCAAATTTAAACCATACCAATTTTTATAAGCGTATTCTTTATTTCGTAGCCGAGGCTTTCCTTTAATTTTGGTTAATTTAAAGTTTAGTTATTAAAAGATTTAATTCTCGACAAGATAAGACCTTTCAGGTTCCATGGGAAACGTTGGACTTAAAACGATGTAAACTGATAATTAATATAAAAAATAGAAAAGCGTAAAAAAAATAATTTTATGTGAAGAAAGTGATAAGATTGTTTCCTTGCAAATATTGTCATTTTAATAATATTCTTTTTAATTGAGATCATAGAAGGATTATTTCCGTATTAAAAATTAACAGAATTTATGTACCTGCTGAGGTTTAACGGTGAAACTTATCAATCGAATTTTCACCATGGAGAGATCGACTGCGAATTCGTTACAGAGTTCGCCGGGTAAATTAAAAGCTGTTTAATTTGAGACCACCGTGTAGATCGTGGCGGACGCGAGAAAGAGACGCGGATAGATAGCTCGATAGTGGAAACGGGAGAAACGAAGAGAAACGGAACATGGTCGATGTGTCTAGCGCAACCCGGCTGACTGGCTGGTTGGTTGGTTGGCTGGCGGGCTGGCTGGCTGGTTCGGGTAGTAGCTGGCTGGCTGGTTCGGCTGACTGGATCAACCGGGGACCGTCTAGCTTGCGTCTACCCTGCCGCACCAAGCCAACCCGGCATTATCTATACGTCTAGACACCCCTGCGCCACCGAGAGAAGACCATAGCGGTTTGGCGCTCCGCTTGTAATTTACAGCACACCCCGCCGTGTCTCTACACCCACAAACTCTCTCTCTCCCTCCCCTCTCTTTCTCTCTCTCTCTCTCTCTCTCTCTCTCTCTCTCTCTCTCTCTCTCTTCATCTCCGCCTCTTTCGCACTTTTGACGACGGCTAAGATCGCGCTTGCACCTCCTCTGCTCGAGTTTTTCCACGTACCCCCTTCGTTCCTCCTTCTTCACCCGTTCCCGCCTTGATGTTCCTTCATTTTTCTGCCATCCGATACCAGCTCGAGTGACTGGGATCGAAAGTTCACCGACGTTATCGTAAATCTTACGTCTAAATCGCGAGATCGCTTTTTTTTAAATATAATTTTGAAACGCGATGGAGATAATTGCATTCGACGATACGAGGCGTGAATATCGCATAAGTCTGTACGGTTATTTCATTGAAAATTCACGCTCACGCGCGTTGTTGCCGTTCATTAGAATGGGAAATTGTTGCCGAGAGATTGCTGGATGTTTGTAATTTCATGGAACAATGGCGTGGCAAGCTGCAGACGTTATCGCATTTATTAATACTGATGCGCAGATATATTTACGTCAAGGTCGGTGGTATGCATGCATGCAATCTCCCATTCGGTCATCCCTCCCACAGCCAGACTTTTATATGACTGTTCTATAGCAGTTAGAGAAAGCTCTGTTAATCCTGGCACTAGATAAAAACAAACCCCGCCCGAAGCACGAAATATGCGTCTGCGGCTGGAAAAGCAAAGCAAAATTTCCAATCGATTCCCGCTAAATAAGCGGCGCGGTAAACTTCAATTTAGAATCGTCGGTATCGTTCGCATTCTAATTCATTCTAGCAGTCGAAATAATCATGAATCAGTCGTAGGCCACGTACTGTGTGTTGTTTTTCCAAGATTTTATCCGAGCAGATAAATCGACATAGGTTTATCGGTATTTTGACACGTCGCGCCCTATGATTTTTGCGGATTTAAACAAACAAATAATAAATTGTGAAAAACGGATACGGTGTCTGGACACTCATACATGTATCATTTTACTTGTACAGGCTTATACCTTGTATATATGCAAGAACATTGATATAATTGTATTATATAAAATCATATAATGTAAAAAGATGTTTGAAAACTAAAAATTATTTAATTGGAATTTATTTAGGGATTTTTTTTACAATGGCTATTATATAATGCATAGCTACGTTCTCTGAGCTTAGCGATCAATCCTGATTCCTTATAAAAATTCGTTTTAGTGTTTCCGGCAGCAAACTACTTAGATAACTACTGCGCTAGCAAGTGGATGAACGCTAGCACGACGATGAACTTTCGAATTTCGGGACAGAGGAAGGAATAAAGGATGGCGCGATTTTCCCAGGAGTATAAATCGAATGGAGATGCAAGCTACGACGACGAAGGAAGACGGATGGCTAGACGGATAGATCGACATCGAAAGCCCGAAAGAAGGGGGGAGAGGAAGAGAATGGCGAGAGACGGCGATGAAGGCGCAGACTATGGCACCGAAGTCAGGGGTTGATGTTTTAAGCGATGTAAGTTACAGGCACTACGAATAGCGGTCTCTGGCGCAGATTAGTCGTAATCTGGGTACATTGCACTCTGCAGCGTCTCCATTCTCTCTCTCTTTTCGTCTTTCTTCCTCTCTTTCTCTACCTCCTCTGTTAACAAACGCGTCTCTCTCTTCTTCTCTCTCGCTCTCTTTCTCTCTACCTCGATGTACGCTCTACACACAGTATATCCTTCGGTCGTACGTTCTCATACACTCGAACATCGACTTGGGACGACCTCCGTCGATGCAGACGTACCCCAACTCGGATAGACAGACGCTATCGTCGTTCGCTTGATTATTTCCCGGCCACTTCGACAGAAGAAGATTCTCTAGTGTTCATCCCCCTATCTCTGCTGGCTTTGTAACCACGAGATTACCGCAATCGCGACAAATGTTATACCGAATAACGGATTTACGAGAGATCTTCACCGAAGCGAAATTCCCATCTATTTCGATTTTGATATTCTTCCGGAATAATCCGATATGGTGTTGGATATGGTAAAATTGGAAAATTTACGGTCCCCAGGAGTCGTATAAAAAGTCGCGCCGATATTTGATATAACTCGAAAATTCGAAATTGATCCTCTTAAAACGACACTTTTGACGTGCGGCACTTCATTCTTTTCTTCGCAAAGATTTCATTCACGACGTAATTCATAAAAGCCATGGAAAAGTTCCAAAGTTATTTCAGAAGATGCAGGTCGGAAATTTCAATATTACCGCGCGCGATAACTATAGCAACAATCCGAGGTATCGAACAAACCGCGCATACGCTTTGGTTGGATTCAATATCGAAGACATAGCTCGCCGTGCGGAAAAAATATCCGTCCGAATGTCTGAAGAAAAGCAAGATAAAGAAAGTAAGAAGGTGGTCGAGAGGGTAATTTCTCTGAAACGTGGTGATGTCTTTAAAAACAAAGTGGCCGCAGATAATATTCGGTAATGCATCCGCCATAGAAATAATAATAGTTTAATGATATTCATAACAACGACGTATAGATTCATTGTTATATATGAAATGATAATGATTATTTCGTTAATATTTCAGCAAGGAAATGAACTTCCTCGAAGGCCTGTCGCGACGGTTGTGGCCGCAAAAGTACGAGCACCTGACCGGGCAATTTTTCAGCCAGGTACTTTAAAAACTCTGTCGGTTGGCGAGCCACGCACGGCAGAAAAAAAAAAGAAAAAGAGTACACGAGTCGCAGACGAATTTCAATGTGGCCGTTGGTGTCACTGACCGTAGGTGCTGGCGGAGGAATGCAGAAAAGCGGGACTTCCGGCGAACACTTTCGAGCGTGACCCGCCGGAAGACGCGGCCGAACATTCGCCGATCCCTTTGAAAGCTTCACCAACCTTCCCTAGGACGACATCCGCCCAGATCGGCCATCGTTCATCTCGCACAGAATACAGCCTGGAATTCGTGGGCCGTCTCTATATCTCGCCAAGATGGACGATCGATCCTCCCGTGGAAACCGCAGAATTGCGCGCGACGCAACAAAAATTTATTTTTCTAGGTTGAAAGAAATCTTGATCATCCACACGGAAAGAACGGTTGTGCTGAAGTATTTAAGAATTTAACTAGATATACAGATTTGAAAATAATTTTGTTGGACCATCAAAATAATTATGTAGAACACTCAAATTGATTGCTTAAAATGTCAACAATTTTTTACAGCGTTATCATCATACTTCAGTGACCTACTATAATTATTTTGATGGTGCAACAAAATTATTTTCAGATCCGCATCTAGCTAAATTTTTATAGATAGTATCTTTATCAAAACCGTTCTTTCCGTGCATAAATGGCGTATCAATATACATTTGAAATTGTGTATGGTTTTTTGTATAGTTTTTTTAACGAGCAAGTAAGAGGATAGAAAAATAATCTGCGTTATTATAATTTATTATTCTAATAATATGTAGTAATATTTCAACACGCTTTCTGTGGTGGCGATATTCACTGATGCCAATATAATACTGAAAATCTATAATATAGTGTACGTGACGTAAACTATAGATTTTCAGTACTGGCAGTGAATATCGGAACGCAGCCAATATTTCAAACAGATATCCTTACATTTTCTATCTTTTCGTGTTAAATATTATTAGCAAAAATAGCTTTTGCGCGAAACTATTCTGAGATTGTATTAAAATAGTTTAAGATAAATCAATTATATCATCAACTTAATTATATCATTGATTTAATTGTACCATTATAAGTGCTAAAACCCGTTGACCTTGCGTGAATTTTCATAGTCATCAAGTGACCAAGACTAATTGAAGAATATTGACATTAACGACAGTTTTTAGTTCATAAAAATTTCATAGAAATATATAAATATAGTATTCCGTAGATGTATACATTTACGGAATTATAAAACATTAAAATTATAAATATTAAAATTAGTACCTGCTACCATATAGATTAAATCTAAAACAGACTATCCGAATTTACGTATGATTAATGTATAAAAACTGTTGACAATATCAAGCGTACATGGAAAAAAAAGATTAGCTACTGTAGCAAATTTAATGACACCTAATATTTTTTGCAGCGAGAGCTATAATTTAGCAATAGTAGCAAAACCTTTTGTTCTCGCTGCAAAAAATGTTAGCCTGTCCCTATTTTACAATTAAATTTGCTACATAGTAGCTAATCTTTATTTCCCGTGGATATGAGTGCAAAATTCTCGAAATATAAAAAATTATTGCGATTCTCAAAATACTGAAACCATTGACATAGACTTTTTATCGCAGCAGTTACTTAATAAAAGATAACATTCGATAGCATTTTAGCAACTGCTAGAAATAGTCGAAATAATGAATTATGCGAAATAATCAGCTAATTTATAAACGCACATATTTGATAATATGCGATTCGTATTGGAGAAAGAATGTAATATATATGTGTGAAGATAATTTTAATCGACTGTAGCATACACTGTTAAATATTAAAGAATGGAATTTAAGCCAATACCTTGGATTAAATAACATTATGTTATTTTTGTAGCTTTTTACAAAACAATAGATATTATTTTAACTCTATTGCTTTAGTTAAATTATTGAAATATTGAGTAGCAGTGACGACTTATAGGAATGGTTAAAAATGACTTAAATTGAGTATAATTGGACACTACGAATCAATATACAATAACAATGTAGCGCGATATTCAATAAATTATAGAACATCCGATGCTTTATGGAAAAGCATTTGCGATAATTTCTCGCGCGCGAAATTCATTTTTAGATAATAACCATTGCGGGAAATATCGAACGATTTGAACATAAATCTGCGATCGTCGCATTGCGTTCCAGCATTCGAAACGATTACTGCGATTCTCGACGTATCGAAAAGTCGAAGCATCGGCCACAAAATGGCCGCCGTTATACTTCGCGGAAAAGTAAAATTCAAAATATCTTCGGCGAACACTAGAAATAGCCAAAATAGCGAGTCATTATGAGAAATATAATTGGCGCAGTTAATTATGGAACAAAAATGTGTGCACGTACCTTGCGATAATTATCCGTGTCGATGAAATACGCGACGAGGGCATGACCGATGGACTCCATGTACAGCAAATCACCAACGTCGAAATCACATAACAACAACTTGACACGCTCGATACGTTACTCGACAGAAATTCGGATTTCACGCAAAGCACTCGCAATAATTATTGGCGCACGAAAATCACTTTGAGGCAACAAAGATCGCGGGAAGTGCGGAGCGGATTCGAAAGCGCGGCTCGGCGATCGCCGCGTTTCTCAACTGACTGCGATTCGAGAACTATCGAAGAGCCATCTCGCGAATCTCGAAGTTAACGGGCGATCGAGGCAGCGACAAGCGACAAGATGGCCGTGTAATTACTTCGCGGAGAAATAAAATTACATATGTATCTTGGCGAACGCTTAAGCGAATGGTCGGAAGGACGAATTATTACGAGAAAGATAAATCGGCGCAATTAATGGCAGGACGAAAATGTGCACGTACTTGTGGCGACGGTCGTGCGCCGTTTTGGCGAATAAATGTCGCGGGAAATGCGTAGCGGATTCGAACGCGATTCAGCGATCGCCGCGGCGCGTTTCTTAACTGACCGCCCGCGCCGTTCGCGTTCGCGGCGAGCCACTATCGAAGAGCCATCTCGCGAATCTCGGAGCAACCGAGTGGCCAAAGCAACGACAAGATGGCCGTAGTTATTTCGCATGAAAAAAAATTCGAAATATGGGCCGGTTTCATCAACGTCGATAAACTGCAACCTTCGATTGAACTCACTCTTCGTTTCTTTTTAAGAGGGACAGTTAGGAAAAAATAAGAGTGAGTTTAATCGAAGGTTACAGTTGATCGATGTTGGTGAAACCGGCTCTATATCTTTTAATAAATATATTAGAAATGGATGAAGTAGCGAATCGCTATGAGAAATGTGATTAGCGCAGTTTAACTATAAAATGAAAACTCACACGCGTTTTGCAATAATTATAGAGTTTAAAATCACAAAAACAGCTGAGGTAATTATCGAATACGAGGATATAATTTTTACAGAAAGCACTCGCGATAATTATTCGCGTACAAGATTCGTTTTTAGACAATAAAAATTGCAGAAAATGTGGAACGGATTCGAATGCGACTCTACGGTTGCCGTGTGGCGCGTTTCGAGTTTGTTTTATAATAGAAACTAAATTCGAATTATTTTAATTATTATTAAGTGATGCAAGAAATAATGAATTATTACAAGAAATTTATGGCCTAGTTTACACCGATCTCTTGATACGCGTATCAAATAGTATATTTCAGCTGATCAGCCAATAATCAAATTAATTTACTAGTTATTTACTATTTAATATCAAGTGATTGGTTTAAACTAGCCCAATCAGAACTATCGGATATGTTGGAAACAAGATCGAAATATCGAAATGGCACGTTCGAAATAGCGATTTCCAGTCGTAAAATTTAATGTAAAAATAAAATGAAATAATTGATTATTATTATTATTAATAATAATATGTCATATTATTATACAATATTTACATGCCGAAGAATTTTTGTTTTAGCGTGGGCGGTAATTTCTCCAAGAGCGAAGTAGGATTTACTTCTACCGCAACCAATTCTTCGTCGTTCAACCAATTTAAGTAGACGAGATGCTGCAAATATTAAAATCACAATTCTTTCTTTTTCTCTTTCGCACTATCAATTATTTAAAACAGATACTTAACAGTTCTAATTAACAATGTTACCTTATATTTCTTGGCAACTTGGAACGTATGTTGAGAGCTGTACTGTGAGCTGGAAATTGAATTGCTATCTTCTGCGTTTTCTCCATTTTCACGCTTAGGAATCTTCGCTTCTTTATCTAATAATTCACTATTTTTATTGATAATATATACGCTCGAATCGTCCTGCATGATTATGATATTTTCGTTGCGCGGATCGAATATGATGTTCGTTATCGGGAATGGACGCGCTAGCCATTGCTTCGATAATCGATGTTGCAAGTTGTTAGAAAACTCTGTGTAGGTCTTCGTAGGAATATTATATTCGACGATCTGAAAATCAATTATCGTTTGCATAATTATCAGTAACAAGAACATCTTAATATCTTGAAAAATTAAGAACATCAATATTGTACTCGTTCCAAGATATTAATTTTAGAATTGCTGTTTCCAGTCTTTCACTTTAGATCATATGGATTTTTTTAACATGCCTCATTGTACGTCTTAAAATTTAGTACTGCCCATATCAAAAGGTAATAAACTGTAGGACTTCATAAAGTCTGTACGAACGGATAATTCAATAACGGAATTATAGAGGTAATTACGTGTAACGTCGTCGCGTAAAAATAAAACCACAGTAGCAGTTAACAGTAAATTGTGAATTTTTACTGCCGCAAGTCATTAACGTTGTACAGTATTTTACGATGGTACATATTCGAAGTCGGTCATTATTTTAATGTCGACGTATAATGCGCGATGCGCGTATTACTCATTTTAAATCGTTGTATATGTAGCACGCTATATTTACCTTATGATCGGAATACACTATGACCAGATTGAGTGTATTCTTCTGCACGGCGATTGCCGTCGGTGGACAACTGTACTTGGGCAATTGCCATGCCTTGAGCGATTCTGCCGTTACACCGTCAGCGATAAAATACACGGCGATTCCGCGTTGTCGGTCCGCGCATACGAGATACCTGTTGTCTGGAGAGAAACAAACGAGACCAATATTTTTAATGGATTCCTTCGTCGTCTGGAACGACCCAATCAGACTCAAACTCTTTTTAGCCACTTTGAACAGCGTTACAGTGTTCTCACTGCCATCGTTGTTAATAGCGACAAATAACTTGCCGTTTGGACTGAACAACATCTTTTGTATTCGGTTCATGGACAAATCGGTATCGTTTCTAGACAGCTGAGCATCTCCTTCCACCACGTCAAAGTTGAACACTCTGACGTGAGTGTCTGTCGAGTACACGATTGTCTTAGAGTCCTTGTTAATAGCGCAAGAGATGATGCTTTCGTCACCCTTGGTCTGTAATTGTAACAGTTTTATAGGTTCTTCGTCTAATTGATGCAGCATGGAGGAGCGTACTAATTCTGGAGGATCTTTAGTGGCCGAACCAAGTCTCCATAGCTCTAAATAGTTTGCGTACCGTAACAAAATACATCTAGATTTTCGGCAAATTATGGCACAGGGCGGTTGCAACAGCGGAGGATATTTTACAAGATTCTTTGGTGGGTAACTGGACACAGCAAGGTACCCGTCTACTCCAGCCGAATAGAGTTTTCCGCTAGCTTCTACGAGTGCTCTGACGTCGTGAACGTGTAACCTTCTCTCGATTCCTTTCACCCATTGAGGCTTTCCACTTGATTTTAGAATAACTTTGCAGAAGCTCCTCACAACTGGGTCTACACCCGCACAATATACCACATTCATGTCATGCGACAAGGTAATAGATAATATATCCGCTGTATGGCTTTCGTGAGACTCTATTAGGACTCCCATTTGTGGATCCCAGAAGCATAAGAAGCCGTGAGAATCGCCGGATATTATTATATTGTCATCAGTGACTGCGAGGCACCAAACTATCGTGGTTTTCTTGATATTGCTTCTGGAAGTTGTCATTTTATGTATCGCATGTCCAGATATGGCACTCCATACCCTGATGGTGTCCGTGGAACCTGTATAAATCATCTCGCCCGTGTTATCCCACTTGATACACAAAATTCTGCCTTCCTGCTTATCAAATATTCTCTCATAAATCAGTTTATTTTTATACACGGTGAAAGTATTGATGTATCCGTCCTCCGTGCCAACAGCCAAGCGAGTCTTTTCTTGGTTCACATCCATGCACCAAGCTGCTCCTCCTATCACCATGGCTTGGTGCTTGATACTCAGCGTTTTTAAATCATACTCGACTATCGCACCCTGTAGACCTGTCGAAAACAGCCTAGAATCGATCCAGAGGATGCTTTCCACCGAGTTCTCAGCATGACCGGCTATGGTACACTCAACAAATGGTGCGTTCTCTACATTCCAGATTTCTATAGAATTGTTGTTCCTTCAGAAAGGAAAAAGGAATTAGAAAGTATTCGCAAAAAATTCACGCGCGTGATAAAATCACGCGTTTACCACATAAATGTTAAATGTAAAGTCATAAATAAATGTGCTGTCTAACCTTGCCAGGGCTAACTTTTTCGTTTTTGATTCGTGACACAAGCAGGTCACCGATCTCGGCTCCAGGTTGTAAAATCTTATGTTGTGTATACGATACGAAGCCATAATTAGATGTTTATTCTTATAATTAAATCTAATTTCACATACAATCGAATATATTTGATGCGCCTATACCAAACATAACCATAATTGTCACGCACGTGGATGGAGCAACATGAAAATATGGTATTATGGTAATGTCTCCATCGTCTCCATTGGGTAGAGCAGAGAGAAACCTGACCGGCACATGGTTCATATGTATATAGTCGAGATTGTCGGGGTCCTTGTCTAACTCATCTTTAATTTCCATATAATTTAGGCCTGTTTAGGCTATATAGAAGTGTGAACTTTAATTTTAGGCAATGTAGCAGTTTGTATTTTAAACTTCTAAAATGTAAGGTGATCGACCTCAATGTCACACCTCTTTAATTATCTAAGACTCCAGCCATAGAGCCGAGATGAGAGACAGATGAGATGAATAGATGAGTTAGACCAAGTTAGACAAGGACCGACAATCATCTCGATTCTGAGTTTGGACATGAATGATAGCATGGACACAAACCACGTATGTATTATTACCGAGCGAAACGACGTTGATTTGCACTTTCTCAGATAGCGCGTTGAAAAATGCATTTTCAGAAAGAACAATAAAGGAATGGCCGCTCTCAGGTTTCTCTCTGATGGTGGCAACATTCTCGATGAACTTCGTAATGTATTTCTCTCAACTTTTGTTTATTTCTTATCGAAATATATTTTCCTGATAACTTTGACGATTTATTTATATTATATATACATTATTTTGCACGTATATAATTGTAATTGAAATAATAAATATTAAGAAGTTACAAATAATCTATATATAAAATTTGATTTTAAATTGTTTAGAGAGAGAGAGAGAGAGAGAGAGAGAGAGAGAGAGTATTCCATTTAACATAATTTATATTTTAAAATTTTTACGTTATTTATATTTTATCGATATTTAATATCTAATTTATTATTATTAATATACAATTTTAATATTACATAATAATAATAATATATAATTTTTCGAATATTTTCTGGATTAAATTCAATCTTTTTATCTTATAGTACATATATATATATATATATACACACTATTGTTAATTTTTCTATTTTCATGGCTTTTATTTTGTAGGTATGCGAACTTTCCATAGTCGGTAATAAAATAATGATTTGATAAGAGGTAAAATGGAATTTATTCACGGTTGGACGGCTTTAATAAAATCGCATCGGTGCAATCTTGTTTTGAATTATTAATTCTTTCTTACTCCTTACTTCGACTGTTAATATTACCGAGGCGACGTTAACGCGTAACGAGTTTTTTAGGCCACATACTAAAGGGCAGTATTTATAGTCCAATCTTATATTTACGATCGTCTTAAGTACGATCTCGAGGTGCTATCGCTGAAATGATACTGAAATGTGCGTCAACGTTCCGAGAGAAATAGACACGTACTGTAATTTCATCCTCGTACTATAATTTCAGTTTACATCGCGATTCAGGGCCACTATTTGCAACGTCTGTTAACTTCTAACCGACTGTTAACTTTCGAAATCGCCAACTTTTATTGCAAGTTAGAAGTTAACAGCTGATGTTGCAAATAGTGGCCCTCCGAGTTTTACTATTTCTCGCATTCGCGTGAACGTTCTTCCTCAGTTCGCAGAAGAAAAATCCGGCCGGAAACGTTCGGGGATTTTTCGTGCGCGGTGCGAAAATGCAACGTGGACGAAGATGCGAGCAACACGCAAGCGCTCCGGCGCGGCACTCCCCAAGTGACCCAAGTCCCCAGACCTGCGGCCCACTTCGCGTCGCTCGGATTCGGCATCGGCGGCGCACTTCAGACACTTCAGTGACTTCAGTCGAAACGCGATAACCCGGAATCGGAGGTTGGCTATCGGGTGTTTGTGGGTGTTTGTGTCACGGAGCGTGAGGTCGTGAGGTGCGATACGTGCGACTGCGTCGTCCGACTTCCGAGTTAAAATAGCAATCGTCCGCGTCTGGTCGCGCTACGCTACAGTTTTACGTGCGCCCACAGCAGCTAAAACCCAGTGGCACGGCGAGTAAAACGGGGTCCCGCGCGTGAAACGAGGTAAATACACTCATCATCCGCATCATCATGTGGTATTCGGCAGGACGGCGATTATCGATTACGACTATTTACAGAATATTCCAGATAGGACGACGGGTGACGCATCGAATCGTGTGACGTATTTACCCTCTCGCGTCGTCCCTTGCCGGAATACGGCCTCGCGCGAGTCCCTTCAATTTGCTGCACGTTCGCGTGCGTTGGCGTGTGTTCGGTATAAGGAAACGCCGACCCATAATACAGTGCCGGGCACTGTAATCACGGTGGATTATACCGCGGCTCGATGATACGCGTGACCTTGCCGTCGTGAAAAATCGATCTGGACGGGACGGCGTACCGTCGTGTCGTTGCGTGCGTTCGAACCGTTCGAAACGTTCGAACCTCCTCGAGACGTTCTTTTATCTTTTTTTTCAAATAACAATCGGGAGTCGTCGCGTCTACTTCATCGAGTATTGATGCTTATCACGGATGAATAATACTGAATATGTATACATATGCATACACGCGCAAACTCGCATGTACACACATTCGTGTATCCGTATGTTAGTACGCGCGCGCATCTGCCCGTACATTTTCCAGGAAAAGTGACAACACGTATTACAGATTACAGATCGTTGTTAAATCGCGATTACCGCGACGAGATATATATTACGTGTTATCTAGAAACGACGTTTAGTCCTAATCGTTCTAATATAGCGGCGAGGAACGAGGAGAATACGCCCTGCGAACATATTCGGTAAATTGCAAATTTGCTGCTTCGCTTCGCGACTTAAATTATTGCGTTTTCGCGAGTAACCATGCGAAATCTCTTTGCATCATCGCTTTTGCATCACTGTCGTAAACATTAAGCTCCGACGCTTGCTACAAAGTACAACATCTGAAGTGATAAATACTGCTTATCAAATGTCTATTCCGCGTGTGTGTGAATCCTCTTCTTTTTATAGACCGAACAGTTGATGCGGACGTGTTAATATTCATCTCGTATTCATGCCTGTTACTAACTGTGTGTAATTGAGATAATTAATTTGCTGGGTCCTTCGCCTTCATTTCTAATATATCATCACTACCAATTGTTACAGTATAATAACGACATGCTCACAAAATTATTTGGCGAATGTTTATTAATGAGTCATTGATTGACAAATTTTTCTGTTTGTTGTGATTATGAGTAATTATATGTCAGTTTCACATCGTGTCACTCTTTATCTCTTTCCTTGATAAGAGAGATAAAATTATTCAGTACTGAAAGACAATAAAACTGCAAGTACTGAAATATAAATAAAATTGAGATGATCTAGATACTTTTTATAGGTTATAGACTTATGTATGACTCAGAGGTTCTACGTTAAGTGGGGACAAGTATAGATTTTTTTCAGATATTTGTCCATGACACTCCTTGAAAGCGTAAAACCTTAATATCTTTAATTCTGTTGGGTATTTAACATTGTGCTTCTATATTTTTTACTCTTTATGAGCACTTTTTGTATAAGAAAACAATAAAGAGTATAATGTAATTAATATAAACTAAAAGATACAAGATTTTAGATATGTAAATTATAGTAAAACTTTCTTCAGGAATATATAACATTTATTTTTTAATGAAAAAACTAATATGTTTTTATTGTTTTTATATTACGGCGATTTATTTGCTTTTTTAAATACAAAATATAAGTAAAATAGTATAATATTGATGTAAAAGTAAAGGATAAGTTTACTTTTAATAATTCTACATATTACACATTTTTAAGGTTGCCAATGCACATTTGTTGATCGGAGTTCCATTGATATTCTTTTTTTTTCCTCAAAGAAGGCCTAGTTATAATAATAGGTTCTTTTTCAGCTAAAACAAAACCAAAAGATGACAACTTGGCAAGCACCTGGTGCGGGGTTCTATCCAGGACAAGGTTCTGATCTTTTTCCTTCCGTTTTTTAATATATATTTTTTTATTACTATATTTTATTATGTTAACTGTGTTATATTCGGGGTCCATATCAAAAGCCATTCAATCAGCAGCTAGTATAATCATTTGCTTAAAAGGATATATCATTCCACCCACATTCGAAAGCACACTGTTCATATAATGATTATTTGTAGTCAACAATATTTGAGAGTAAAGCAAATTTATCAATTCTGCAGTAACATGTTGACATACTGATTGTCATCATTGACATGACTCTACAGTTCATATACTCATGTAATACAGCAGCAAATTATATCAAGCATAATCTGCAAGTGTCATGAAGAAGCCAATTGCGCACACAGTCATGGAAACTTAGTTTTATACATAAAACACTCACTATGTAAAAGTAGTGGCTGCTGTTACTGCACAGAGTTCCTCAAATTGTTACTGCTTATCGAGGTCACATGCGCATTATATTGGAACGTCAATAATATTTAAGTTTCTCAAATTTGACTGTGCAGGTCCATATCCGTATCCTCAACAGAATCCTGGGTACCCGCCACCACAGGAAGGCTACCCATATCCTCAACAACCAGGATATCCACCGCCTTACTCCGGTGGAAATCCACCAGGTAGATATACATATAATTCAAGAATGTTATTTAAAACACCTTAAGGCTGCGTTTCGATATTCACTGCAAATACTGAAAATCTATAGTTTACGTAACGTACCTACACTATAGATTTTTAGTACTGGCAGTGAATATCGGAACGCAGCCTAAATTAATGCAGTTATTTGCTCATCGAGCTTACTATTTTTTTTTTATAGGTCCAGGATTTATACCTCCACAGGGTCCACCATACGGTGAAGCGCCGCCGCCAGTTGGTCCAGGATTCGGAGGGATACCTCCACAACATCCAGGGATGTACGGGTCCGGTGCTTATGCGGAAGATCCTATGCAGGATGAGATCAAAGGATTTGAGTTTAATGACAAAACTATCAGGAACGGTTTTATTAGGTAAATATCAGATATCATTCTTAAAAGAACTTGGTCCATTTTGGACTATCCGGGCCTAGTCATCAATCATATATAATTTTGTAAATAATAATAATATTAAAGAAAAAATAGTTCTAGATTTTCAAACCTCCACCAGAAGCAGTTCTGACCTCCTAATGACGTCATTTCATTCGATGGCTCATCATCGAGAGCTGTTCGGTCAAAATTGCTTCCGGCAGGGATTTGAAGATCTAAAACTATTTTTTCTTTAATACTACCATTATTATCTACAAAATTATACATGATTGATGACTGGGACTGATGGATAGCCCAAAACCCTTATGAAAATGGGCCAAGTTCTTTAATGTGCTTCAAAATATATGATGTGAGCATATACATAAATATATATTCTTCTTTTATAGGAAAGTGTATAGCATTTTGATGTGTCAGTTGGTCATCACTCTTGGAATGATTAGCCTGTTCCTTTATCATAAACCGACACAGCAATGGGTTATGAGACACTCAGAAGTATTTTGGATCGCTTTCGCCATGACTATTGTTCTGATCATATGTATGGCTTGTTGTACCTCTGTGAGACGTAAAGCTCCGATGAACTATATATTCTTGTTCCTATTTACATTGGCGGAGGCTCTCCTGATGTCTGTAGCTGCATCAACGTACAAATCGGAAGAGGTAAGTTGTTACAATTTTAATTCCACTGTATAGATGTGTTGGAATAACTCGTGTACTACATTATTATGTAAGTTATAATATGTAACAAACTTGATGTCTCTACATTGAAATGCTTTTGCAGGTCATGCTGGCCGTTGGAATTACAGCAGCGGTTTGTCTAGGATTGACGTTATTTGCATTTCAGACAAAAATCGATTTTACCGGATTGCACACTGTCTTGTTTGTCGCTGTGCTCGTCTTAATTATTTTCGGTTTTATCGCAATGATCTGGCCCGGAAAAACTATGACTTTGGTTTACGCCTCGCTCGGCGCACTAATATTCTCTATGTATCTGATTTACGATACGCAAATGATGATAGGCGGAAAACATAAATTTTCTATCTCACCGGAAGAATATATCTTTGCCGCGTTGAGTTTGTATCTTGATGTCGTCAATATCTTCCTGTACGTTTTAGCTATTATTGGCGCTTCGCGAGACTAATTGATGTCAATTATGATGTTTTGACTTGTGTTACAATTACTAAAGAATACACAGTTTTTACTTACCGCCGTCCTGCTCTGGCTCTCCACAGTTATTATTCTGAGAGCGCACTGTAGGCGAATAAACAATGAAGTACGAAGGGGCATGTATTGGCAAGTCTTTAATTTCTACGAAGATAGCTTTTACAAATTTTCAAAGATTAATATACACGAACAGCACACTTATATTCCAAGTCTTTTTTCTAGGTCTATAAGGCATAACAAAGTTTTTCCCATCGTTTTGGGGAGAAAACCAAATATAAATTCGTGTAATTGCTAATGTGTAGAATAGTATGTCATTATCATTATTATTATTATTATCATTATCATTATCATAAAGATGATTAATGTTGTTTCTTTGTCTGTATCATTTTGAGTAATCATCACCAGAATCGTTTATTAAGAAGCAAATAGTCAAATTATAATTTTATGATTTTCTTATTTCTTTAAAGGACTTGGATTTTTCCAAGGTAATCAATGAATGTACACATCTAATTTAAAAGTACGTAAAAGCGATTATTAATATAATTGTTATAAATATATGTCATAGTGTGATAAAAATCCAGCATTAGTTATAGTATTATATTATCTGGACTTAGCTGTAACTCCAGGCAACCTCAAGAGATGCACCTTGTTGCCTATACATACATATATATATACATATATAGGAAGTTGAGATTGTGTTTATTCTTTGTTCATATTTGAATAATAAAACAAACGATTACTTCTCTCGTATTTATAACCTTTTTTTTATTCCAGATAACAGTGTAGATAATAGTATGTTGCGATTTGCGATTCTTTGTCGACAAACATGTTGACACTGTTACTCATGATAAGACAATTTCCATGTAATGTTACCTACCATGACAATTCTATATATAACGTCATATTTGATGCGACTTAAAAAAAATAATTAGATGGAATAATCATTACCAATACTTTCTACTTTAATAGCATTTTTTAAAAAATTAGAAAATCTATTTTAAATCATATACATAGTACATATTTCTGCCTTTAATGCTCACATAAAAAAATGTCTACATATAATTTATTTTTTATTTACTTGTCTGCAATTTTGCGTCTACAAAAGCTGTAGATTCATTCTACGTAGGGTATATATATGTGCGCGCGCGCATGTGTATCAGTGTGTGTAACAAATAAAAACGACAAATTCGAAATTGCGAATATTTATATTTATAGTAAATCGGCCGTACACAAAACGGTAGAAGCTTTTGGTTTTAAATTCTCCCTAACTTAATATACAAATAAGCATGTGTGGTGCGATTATTCACGTAGGAAAGCGTCCAATGTCCAAAAAGATTATCAAGATTGAAAAGCCGACACACTCATACTCACACCACTCAACTTGGTAACAAATTGCAGCCTCGTAACAAACAACTTTTTTGTCCGTGCAACGATGCAATGTTTTACATGAAGCATGAAGGATTTCACCAGTGAAATCTGTGTTTCTCTTACCATCCACACAAACTTCCGTAAAGAAATTTTGTTTATATATCACACGTACAGTTATAGGTACAGTTACATATATCCATAAAACTGCGCGCGTAATTTTATACCTATTGACATTTATATAGGTATAATTAAAAAACCTAACTTTTTAAATTATTGGATCAGCTAACAATTTTTTGTTAGCAATATATGTTTCGATTGCAGCATAAAAAAAATTGTATTTTTATCAGATCAAAGGTGAGATTGGATTATACCTGATCAGGCAGTGTCGTGAAGTGTTTCTGTTATTATGCTTTTTAAGTTACGCTCTAAATCTATATCGAGGGATCTATCCCAAGTGGCACGAGCTGATATATAGTTCGTTATGCGCCATTAAAATAAATAATATATAAAATTAGCAGCACCGATTCGAACTTCTCTCTACCCTTCGATCGACCGTCACTCTGTCGGGCGCGTCTTGTGGTTCCTTGCCGTGAGTCTTGTCCAATATTGCTTCCGCTAGTTCGCTAAATGCTCGATCGATATTAATATTCGCCTTCGCCGACGTTTCCATAAATCTAATGCCATGTTCTCTCGCTATCTATAAGCAAGAAAAAGATTTTGTTTGAAGAAACCATGCTTGAAGGGACAAAAAGGTTTTATCGCGTTGCCCGTAATACACTAAAAGTTATGTATAAAATATTTACCGCTTCTCCCTTTTCTGTACTGACAACGCGTTTTTCTTCCATATCACTCTTATTTCCTAATATCATTTTCTCCACATCTTCATTTGCATGCTATAAGAAATATTTATGGAAATTATTGTTACATGTTTGTTTTAATAAATGTACAAATAAATTTGTGAATATATGGAGTTAAACTATACTTACTTCATCGATATTCCTCAACCACTTGACAATATTTTCAAACGTCTTTTCATTAGTGATATCGTACACAAGCATAATCCCCATAGCCCCTCTGTAATATGACGTGGTAATAGTGTGGAATCTCTCTTGCCCAGCTGTGTCCCTGCAGATAAAGAAGCGCATAAATAACACAGATAAGTTGAAACATACACCTGACGACTCACCATATCTGTAGTTTGATTTTCTTTCCTCTTAATTCCACTGTCTTGATTTTAAAATCGATACCTAAGAGAGAACAAAAACACAGTTTTACTCTTATATTCCATTAAACAAAAAGATAAAATATTTTAAAATATCTAGAAACTACATATATTTTATGCATAATTATTATCAAAAATTCGACACATTAATGGAAAGTTTATAGTTTTTACTTTTTATTCCCACAAAATCATCTTTTGTGTAGATATATATATATAGAGAACGAGAACAACTTGTATATTATTTATAAAGTTAGTTACATCCTTTTTGCAACTTATGCAACGATGATATTTATGCTCCGAACGGATGTGTGACCCCGCTAAAACCTCGCGAAAACAAAGCGCACCGATTGCTTTTTGCTCTCAAAGAAAAAACACGCTGGTAATTACATCCTGATCGCCGTGCGTATGTACGACATGCACGCACGTGTGTGACTGTGTGACTCTCGCACACGGAAACGAGGCAGGCTCGGCGATCGGCTCGATTGCCGTCGATTGGGTCGGATTTTATGGAACGAGGCGCGACGGCCGTCCGTAATTCGCACAATCGAGGTGTCGCATTCTAACCTAATCGCCGGGCAAGGAAAACGCGAGTCAGGCTCGCGTCGTCGACGAGAGAAGCCTCCGCGACTTTGCCGGCCTCTTCGATCTCGTATTCTCGTATTCCCACTTTTTCCCTCGCTCTCTCTCTCTCTCTCTCTCTTGTTTTCTCACCTATCGTGGAAATGAACGTGGTGGAAAAGGCATCGTCCGAGAAACGGAAGAGTATGCAGGTCTTGCCGACGCCGGAGTCACCGATGAGGAGCAGCTTGAACAGGAGATCGTAGGTTTTCTTCGCCATTTCGTCGCCGAGGCTGGCCCGCGTCGAGGAGTAGGCGCCGCGGCGGAGCGGAGGAAGTAAACAGAGTAAAAGGAGCACGGGGGCACGAGCTTGGTTGCGGCGGTTGGAGCTGCGGTGGCTCGCGGTCGGAGCGGCTGGTTTGGTTGTCGCGATCAGCAGTCAGCGGCAGCGACGATGCTCCGTATACATCGAACGTTACGCACCGGTTATAGTCGCTCAAGGTCGAACGAGGGCGCGTCTCCCGACTCTCCCGACGAGCTGCGACGTACAAGTATATACGTGTGTGGACGCCGCGGACGTATCGTGCCGTATCATACGGGCGAACCGGTCGCGGTTCGCGGTGAGGCGGCGGACTATTAAAAGACGGCGCGACGTCACGCGACGCGGACGGCGGCGCGGGCGGCGGAGTCAGTCGGCGGACGTCAACACGACGCAGAAGCCATCGGGGGTAGACGCTAGACGCGGGGTGACTTTCGGCTCGGCACTCGGCACGCTCGCTCGATTTCTCCTTCTCTTTCTCTTTTTTTCTCTCTTTGTCTCTCTTTCTCGCTCGCTCCCTTTCTTTCTCTCTACACGGCGTTCGCTATACTTCGGACTTCGGAGCTCGGCCGACCGACAACGTGGAGATCGAGCGACGATCCGGTGTTACCGGCTGAATGAGAGTGCGACTCGCCGCGGCGTCGGTCGGCGCCGTCGGCCGTCGGCGGTAGAGACCCTCGAATTAGGCCTGAACAGAAGCTGATTTATAATTTTAAGACGATGTTTAAGGCATTGTCTTTGGTGACGCACAATACACTGCCTTATGTCTCAAATGTCTCTTAAACGTGTGTACAAAGAGTCAACGTTTGTAAGACTTAAGCTGCATTCGGGGAGCGCGCTATTAGCGCTATTTGCTTATTCTATCCTTGTTTTACATTTAATGAGCGATAAAGATAGAATGATACAATAGCGCTAATAGCACGCTCTCCGAATGCAGCCTTAAATTGAGACACAAGACGGTATTGCGCGTTATTTAAAAACAAAGATTTTTAAAGTATAAAACGTCTTAAAATTATAAGTCAGTCAGTCATATATATAAGTATCTTTCTCTCTTGCAGAATTTTGCAGAAAATCGCCTTATGGTCAGACTCTAATTCAAGGATCTCTAGTCGGCGGTCTGAAACTGCAGTATATATGTAATGGTATTCTTTATTCGACGGGATCCTCGCTATCGCGAGGGATCACTTATCTACGCCGATTGTGCGCGTCAGCGAGGGGAAAGGTTGGGCGTTCACGCGTAATCTACATCTACGTATGTACATACAATGTTAACTATGTTTAACGTGTCATCTATGGAAATAATAAGTAATGAGAGGATCATGGAAGAGAGAAAGAGAGAGATTTATATATTTTGTCAGAAATATTGGAAATTTATATATAGGTATTTTGTTTGCAATTTTTGTTCCTGTGCTATTGTTTTAAAAATTAAAAACCTAACAATGCAGGTTTTAAAGATTTTGATTTTGATTTCTGTACAAAAAGAAAATAAACGTTATACATTGTGTGTATTGCAACTAGACAATTTTGTATACTGTTTTTTGTCGTTTAAAAGCTTATAAAAATCAGCGTAAATAATATTATATTAATATTATGCGTTTTTATATCACTGTATTGTTGGTAAATAAATTAAAATTGAAATGCATTTAATCTAATTCAGTTTAAAACTATATACTTTTTATTTTTGTAGGACCGTTTGCAAAAATACAGTTTGAAGAAATCAATTAAATTTATAATGATTAACATTGTTTGTATTTTCTACGTAAAAAAGGTGCTTTTGGAATAGCTATTATTTTGATGTCCGATAACAAAAAATTATATTATGTGACGTTGCCATGTATTTGGTAAAAAATAATATTTTCTCATTAGGGTCTACCTAGGATATTTTCGGCTTAAATTTTATACTGTAAGACTCACGTTTCTGTCTATGATAAATCATATTTTCAGGATTTATAAATTTGCGTGAACATTTATTTATATTTCAAATATTAAACATCAAAAGCGGGCTTTTTTTAGATGTTACGTAGGCATTATGTTAATAATATAAAAAATAATTCGGGAAATACTGATATACGACATATTTTGTTTTCGATGAAGATTAAATTTATATGTTGCTTTTGTGTATGCTTTATAGGTATCCGTATCGGTATGATGTAATGAGAATCTCATTCTCGAATTTCCAATACATATCAAATTGCTTCTTGCTATATCGTAAATTAAATAGTGATTATTCCGCGATTATATTATAGGTACCTACATACAGGATTAATATTTTATTTTAACGCATGGATTTATGCACAGCATATCAGATATGCGTTTTTTACGCTTCGAGATACGTGTTCAATTTCGTGTATTAATTTATTCCGTGTATACAAAACACGCGCATTTATATTCCCATTTCTATCAATGTAAATTAATAACTTTAATCTAATGGTTTTATCAATGCAGTTTCTAGTTCTAATATTCTTATAGAACTAGAAAAAGATAAAAAATAAGTTAAACCGCGATTAAAAGTTAATCTGCATTGATGTAGAAATGGATATTAATTAATCAAATTTCATAATTTTATTTAATACAAATTGTATTTATATAGTTTCAGTGCATACGAGCGTGCCTTCTTGTATTCTCGTTAATTGCCGCGTTAGTTGCTGATATCATATAATTATATATGACATCGACGTAAGCGTAGATTATGACGTTGGTTACTCGATTTCCATGTTTCTTATCAGTTCCGTCGAACAGTAAAGTCATACATATTTAATTGCGGTTCAGACGTGAAAACTCTGGCACATATATTTGTCTTTCCTCGTTGCAATACGCAGCTATATGATATTCGAAGCGTGCTTGTGCGTTGGTCTCGCTCTGCTCTTTCGCAAACATACATACCAAAGATAGCTAACTTGGCCCACGTGGGCGGGAGCTTCCTCCGTCCCCCCTTCGCCGCTGCCTCTGCTCCATGATATACATATTTATTGTCATCGCACGTCTGGGGTATGGTATACGCCTGACGCCTGCTCAAATATCGAAGATAAAAGAGACAAGGAAGAAATCTTATATGAAAGAACTTAGCCGCTAAAGCTAAAGTCTCGCAAGAACTATGTATATAGTTGGACATCAGTTCTTGAAAAAAAAGAGATCTAAGGAAAACGACACTGCTTTTCAGTATTTCTAAATTTACAACATCTTTTTTGAGGTACAAAATCGAGATTTGACCGGCAATAGTATAACTTAACAATGCAAATAAAAATAACGTAATATTATATAAGAATGCGTAATTCAAGATCGATTTTGTAGGGCTGGAGTAGCCGTACCCCAAGGTTTCGCATGAATCAGACATATATATTTTATCACAGGGACTTATATACATTCTCGCATGCGCGCGATTTCTTGTGATGAGAATGCGCGTGACCAATATTCTCAAAAATATCCCACACACATACGTAAATTTTAGTGCTCGGCTCTCTCAGCCGCGTATATATTTTATTACACACTATATATACGATGATTAAAGAAAACTTTAGAAACATTTCTACTTACAATGTTATTTAACTGCTTAAAACATTTATTTATCGTGCCAATTATTTGTACGATATTTCTGCAGTTTCTCTCATTTTTGATGTAACAAAATATAAATCAACTGCGGATATGTAAAGATATAAATTACATTTTTATCATTTAAGAATTTGAGGATATTTACAAGTATTTTTGTGTGTTCAGGAAACTTTATCAGTATATATTCTGACAGAAAACGAAATTATTAAACAACGTGGATGCGCGCATGGAAAACTTCGCTTTAAATCGCTTAATTAATAATTACGAGAAATGACATCAGTAATATGTTAAAATAGATAATAAGATGTTATTAATTCTGAAATAACTTCAATAACGATATATGAACGGTAATAAAAGATGTAAAAATGTGTGTGGTCCCCAATGAGCGCTTCTAGGCACGATACTGTGGAGATGGAGACAGTCACGTGATCGTTCATACGCACGCGCGCGAAAACGGAGCTAGGAGCTAGGATGATCGAATTGGTTCCCACGGTTTGGGAACTGGGAACGTGGGAACACTGACCGCGTGGCCCGCGTCGCCCCGCGTGCGAGTCGTGCGACACTGTTCACAGTACAGTCACAGTGCTCGCTGCTGTGCGCCACGACGACGTGCACTGTGTAGCGTGTACGTATGTCGAGGGCGTTTACGTACGACATAGCAGATCGTAGGTGACTCGAGTGACCGTCAGCGACACGCACGTTGTCGGTCGGTGTCGCGACGAGCTCGGGATCAGCGGAGTCGACGGAACCATGGCAGCTAAGATGCAGCTCCCGTTCGAGCCACCGAGCTCGGCGAGTTCCGAGAGGTATGCGAGAGGACAGTCTTTTCCGTAATTATTGCAGCATATTTTCTTCTTGTCAACGTTTATCGGAAATCAATGAGTATTCCGTTGTATGCTCGTTGAAATTTTCAGTGAAGACGGTGACGTGTGCCTGGACGACCGCGAGATTTTTCTTGCCGACGAGTTGTGCGAGGATGTCGAGCATTACAGGCACTCCGACGTCGGCACGCCGCAATCTCCAAGGCCACCGTCCACAGGTAAATCCCATTTATTGCGGGCTCTCTCGCGAGGCTTCTCAACCTGATATTCCTGAAGAACGACTTTATATCACATGCACGAGAGAGAGTTCGGTTTAATTTCACATGTGGGCAGCGATTTATTTTATTTGCTAGCAAAACCTGTCAGTAGAACCTGTTGGTAGATATCCTCTTATATTGAAGTACCTGATGATAAATTTCTTACATATGTGCAAGTGCATAATTCAGTTTATTTATACGTAGCTGATAAGGAAATGGTCTGTAACAGCTTAAGTCAATTATCCATTGACAATCAATTATCTTAATATAGATTGCATCGGGAATAAAAATATCTTATCAGTGAACGAAATAATTGTAACGAGATAAAATATGAGCTTATGCTTTTATAAGTAACGTATATGAATATAATAGTTTAATACATCTTATATTTAAGTATAGTTTAATACATCTTATATTTAAGTCCTATATAGATGCACTGTTTACAGAATCAATACTCCCATGAAGCTGTACCTGTAAAAGGAAAATCAAACAATCCAATGCCTTAAGTTCCTTAATGAACTCCTAGAGGACAGCCAATACAAAATATATAGAAGGTTCTCTTCTTACCTTTAATCCTATTCCCATTCCTTTTATTAATTAAATCCTTTTACATATCATAAAAAATAAAAAAAAAAGATATATGCATAAGGGATAAAAATAAGTATTGATTATTACTTAGAAATAACAAAGAAAAGTATATTAATATAATTATAACAGGTTCTCAAAAATCACCACGATCACGCAGGCAGCGCACTACTAGCATGTCACAATCAAGTAAGAAGACGTCCGCGGAATCTATTCTCAGGAGCAAAACACGAACCATTTATACAGCTGGTAGACCGCCTTGGTATAATTCGGCTGGTCAACAAGTAGAACCTTTTGTAATCGGTTAGTAATATTTATTATTAATTTAATTAAAATTGCTCTTTAATTTATAACTCGATACTTGATTTAAATTTTCTGTATGAAATAAATGTAAACTTTTATTACTGGGGAATATATTTGCGATAGGTATCTGTGGAGGCAGCGCTTCTGGGAAAACAACAGTGGCAACTAAAATTATAGAATCTCTGGACGTACCGTGGGTGACCCTTCTTAGTATGGATTCCTTTTATAAAGTGCGTAAATATTCTGATCAAAATATTCTGATCAATAGATTTTACTAGAAATATCTTCTTTTACAGTTTAACAAAGTTGTCATTAGCATGATGGAAAATAATATGGCTGTAGACATTACTGAATATTTGTCTTATAGGTATTAAACGAGAAGCAGCACGAGATGGCTGCACACAACGAGTACAACTTTGATCACCCTGACGCTTTCGATTTCGAACTTCTCAAGACTACATTGCAGCGTTTGAAGGAAGGACGCATGGTAGAAGTTCCTATTTATAATTTTGTAACACATCGTAGAGAAAGTAGAACGGTAAGTTGATTGGCTGCGGTTTTTACTTATCATGTAAGAAATTAATTTGTACAAGTTCTTTTTTTTTCTTTGCTTGGAAGAAAACCATGTACGGCGCCAATGTCATTATCTTCGAGGGAATACTTACGTTTTACAATACGGACGTCTTGAAGGTAAATCGATAAAAAAGATAATTTTAAAGGTTGGAAAAAATGTCGAAAGAGAGTAACAAAATAGATAAACGTTTCATCAAGCTGTGCGACATGAAAGTTTTCGTCGATACTGATGCGGACGTCAGACTGGCCAGGCGTTTACGAAGGGATATTTCACAAAGAGGTAGAGACTTGGAGGGTGTATTAAAACAGTACAGTAAGCACGTGCAGCCGGCTTTTTATTATTACATAGCGCCTCTTATGGTTCATGCGGATATCATTGTGCCGCGTGGAGGAGAAAACGAAGTGGCGATAGAACTAATCGTGCAACACGTTCATACTCAACTTCAGTTGGTGAATTTCTAACATTTATTTTGCACTTTATTAGATAATTATTACCGGTTTTAACGATCTCTGTGCCACTTTCAGAGAGGCTTCAAGTTAAGGGAGAAATTGGCGCACTCGTATATCGGTCAGCCGTTGCCTTCGTCTTTGTACTTACTTCCGGACACGCCACAGATAAAGGGTCTTCACACGTTTATACGAAATAAGGAGACCTATAGAGATGAATTTATTTTTTATTCTAAGCGCTTGATTCGTCTAGTCATCGAATATGCGTTGTCTCTACTGCCTTTTGAGGTAAATATACAAACGTACAGGAACATTGTTCAGTGCTATTTGTTTGTTTGTCGATTTCTCGTTTTACCAGTTTTTTTAAACTGATTTCATTATAATTATTGCAATTTTTATGGATAAGAGTTGTAGGCCAAGCGCCTAATTTCTAGGTATGTTATAATATATCATTTTTATATGAAGGATGTAACTGTCGAAACACCGCAAGGGGTGTTGTACGGTGGCAAGCGAGGTGCAACGGACAAGATATGCGGCGTGTCGATATTGCGCGCCGGCGAGACTATGGAGCAGGCTGTTCGAGACGTGTGCAAGGATATACGCATAGGAAAAATTCTTATCCAGACTAATCAGCAGACTGGCGAGCCTGAAGTAAGTACTTGAAAATTTTTTCTTCACAAGTACACTCTTGGTCGCAGGATGATAATTCATTTAATTTCTTGTATCTAGTTATATTATCTCCGATTACCAAAGGACATTAAAGACTACAGAGTAATATTGATGGATGCCACTGTTGCGACTGGTGCTGCTGCTATTATGGCAATTAGGGTGCTCTTGGATCACGACGTTGCTGAGGAAAATGTGCTGCTGGCGTCATTGCTGATGGCCGAATCCGGCGTACATTCGATTGCATACGCTTTCCCGCGAGTGAAAATCGTTACCTCCGCGTTGGATCCCGAGATAAATGAGAAGTTCTATGTACTGCCCGGTATCGGCAATTTTGGCGACAGGTACTTCGGCACTGAGCCATCTGATGATTAAGGTGATTTATAGATCTCTATTTAAAGTTCTTATATTCGCTACGTTGTGTAAATTGTGATACAAATGCAGATATCAATAATCTATCACATCTTTAGAAAAAATTACGTTATTTTATCACTTCTATATATGTGCCTCATCCTTATTAGTTTTATCTTACATCTATGACATTCAAATCAAGACCAGCTTTTCTACTCCTATTTTCATATGCGATGTTGGCTTTAAATGTCAACTTATGCTTAAAGAGGCGTTGTGCCAACACCACCGGTTTCCGCGATATCGGCAGCAGTGCCACGCAATTGTCTATAGCCTCGTGAACTAGCTCGATGAGAGCGTCTCCACGAATCCAGATTGTTACCACCGGGATTGCTTGGCGGGCTCAGAAGATACGTTATTAAACGGTCCAATGCGGCCAAGTCGTCGCTTGTATTGCCAGAATTCGCTAAGTTTTTGTGCGACCGTAAATCTCCACTTATCATTTCCTCGACGTTTCCATTATCTTTTATGTTGCTTCTACCCGCGGTTCCGCGACCATGAAGACCAAACCGAGAGCCAATCTATAATCGTTTTAAAAAACTGTTAAAGGAGGCTATTAAAGAATATAAATATATACTAATTTATATATTACAAGATTTATAAAAAATAATTATTTATAATAATTAGATATTATTACAAAATATTTAAATTGATGTGATATTAATACCTCTTCCGGTCCATGTTGCCCATAACTAAGTCTTTGTACTTTTCTGAAAGTTTCGTCATTTATCGCTTCTCTGACTGCTTCGTTTAGCGTACGTTCCAACGCTCGTTGTTTAGTTTTACTCAGTCCATCGTAGAAACTAATTCGAATGAGTATTTTAATGGGGGAAATCATTACATTTTTAAATTAATTATAATATATATAACATATCATAATATATATAGGCTGCATTCCGATATTGGCTGTCAGCAGCTGTCAGTACTGAAAATCTATAATATGCGTGACGTAAAATATAGAAAAATATAGATTTTTAGTACTGACAGTGAATATCGGAATGCAGCCATTGTTTTACGTTATTATACTTTATGACTCATAGGAATAAGATATAGTGTAATGTCATAATTTTGAATGTTTACACTTGCAGTTATCTTTTTACCTTGAATCCAAGGAACTGTTATCTCTAGAGATATTCTTATCGCGAACCAGCCGGATGTCGTGCTCCCAAAACCGACGCAGTTCCGGTGTTGACGTGTACGGTGCGGCCACTTCTTTAATCTGCGGTCACAAGCAAGTGATTACGATGAAAATAAAAATAACGTATGTGCGATAAGAGCGGATTACACATATTATTTATCACAATCGGCGAATTTGTCGTATCGCGATGTAATTTGCGTAAGCCGATGGTGAAGTTGTAATTAACGACGCCACGTGTATGTCGTGTTAGTGACGTAATAATACGAACGATGCAAATTACAGCCGCAATTTGCGATTGTTCTCGGCCATTAACGAGCTATGTCGCGTGCTAACTTTAATTACCTTCAAGACGATTATCGCCGTAATAAAGATGCACATTACGTTGATAAACGTCAGACACGCGCTGATAATGCCGTTGCAGAAGAACTCGACGGGCAAGTAATCACTGTAGATATATGTATAGGAACTATTAAAGTTTGTGTAAGATTCGCCTTTGATATGGGGCATTTTTATAGGCCGATATATGAGCCATATGCATCCCAGAGCCCAAAATAAGCCCTGCGAAAAAATAAAATCGAGCTTTCAGTTCGATCAATGTAATTACACTAATCCATTGATGACTGCCTGAACAAAGAAGGGAGAAAAACAGATATCTTTAAACAACATATGTCTAATTATTATTATATAGGCTTTACTTTTTACTACAATATATATGAATATTGTTTTCTTACGCAATTAACGACTGGCGGTAGTAACGAAGCTGATATGGCGACGCCAATTAACGGTCCATTGCTGCCTTGCAGTAAAGCGACTGCGACACCTGTGCCAGACGGAAGGGCCCAAAGAACACCCATCCAGAGCGATCTATAGTTGCCTCTACAGGAATTGTCACTTTTAGATAAAAGTTAGAATTATATTCGATTTTATATAATTAAAAGCTGCATGCAATCTACTGCGTTATTATTAATAGTAGCATGTCTGGTCTGATTTTTCTGTGATATATCCACCTGCCCTTCATTTCATCGGTCGGCCAATCATTATAACCCCATGGCATTTCGGTTGTACCGAGGATGAGGCCAAATATGAAGCCGAAGAGTATTGATAGGAAGATACCGAGCATCAAGCTCTTCAGGCCGACCAGTTGCAGGTCTCGGTCGGCTATGATCGTCCCGAAAGTCAGAGACATCACAGGTCCCTTTGATCAACGAGACGATCAAAAGTGTGAGGTGACGCGCGAACATTGTTTGACGACTAGCAAAGTTGCATTAAATTTTACCATGAGGGGAGAAACCAGCATGGCTGCGACGACATTGGTTGCACTGTTCTCGACGAGACCAAGTGCAGCGAGGCAGCTGTAAGATCGTAATTTTCACATAGTTGACTATTGTTAACACAACTTACTTATTGCGGCAAAACGTCATAAAGTCTATTAGCGTTTTTCTTTGGCAGAACTGGTGCGCACTCAGTGCACATTAAAGCCGTTGTACACAAATCAACGTAATGTGTATGTTTAATATAAACGGGTTAAATCATGAAATGCTCAATATTCTTTATTGCACTATTTGGTAAAATATGTACTGGGTATTTTATCAGTCGAAATATTTGCATTTTACTTTAAATATTAGAGATTAAATCAGTGTACAACGGCCTTAATGTGCACTGAGTGCGCACCAGTTCTGCCAATGAAAAACGCTATATGTTTTATGTTCGATATTCTACAATGCCTTCAATCCGAAAAACATGATAAAATATAAATCGCCAAATAAGTGACAAAGAGGAATTTTAAAAATAATATTAGAGGACTGTTCTCTCGTGGTCACGTACGAACTTACCGGAAATCTGTTTTGATTACTTATTTTATATAGAGATAATGTATATAAGGGTAATAGGGGTAGTTTGGCTTCTTACTCCGCGGTTAATACCAGACTTATGTAATCGAAAGTAAGATCACCGCCACTGCGAACGCCATCGACCACCTGTTTCACCGTCAATTTCGATCTGATAGATCCCACGAAATCGTTCCAAGCGTTCTTACGGTCCTCCGATTCTTTCCGTCTGATTGGCAGGAAACACGCGTGTCAGATAATATCTCACAAATGTATTCCCGCTCTTAAATCTCATTTAGCAAAAGTCAATTAGAAAAACCTGCGAGCAACGTCGTCCTTGACAGCCAGCGATCCCGCACCGTTCACACCGCTATACGTACATTGCGTCGGGATTACGCTAAAAATAAAAAATCAATAGCCAAAGTCATGACTCCGAGCGCATTGGAGCTCGCTCGTGCGATTTTTCTTTTAGCTCAGCGTAAAAATCACCTTACTATCGAGTTCATTTTAACGCCGATACCCATCTCGGTGAGGCAATGTATGCAATTTTCGCAGGGTTCTCCGGCGGGCACCGGAAATATCACCTTTCACCAAAAAGCCAGTTTGCATTGACGTTTGGAAATATACATAGATAAAAATGTATCCGCAACTCTTACTATACCTCGTAATACATGTCTTCCTTGTCCTTGCACCACACGACATGCTCTACTCTCAGTTTTTTGAGAAGCTCTTCCAGTACCTGCGAAAGTTGAACAAACCACATAAATACATAATTTGATAAGTATGAATTTCGATCTGAAATTGAATTGTAGAAATATTTCCGAAAAGGATCCTGATTTTTTTAGAAGCTAAAAATTAGTAAAGAAATTAATCTTGAAATCAGCATATCCCTAATGAAAAAAATTCTGAGAAATTTTGTAAGAATTGAGACTGATGAAAAATTCTGAGACATTTTTCCACCAGGGTCCAGGGTATATTTTATTTATTCATAATTCATAATTTTGATGGTTTACCCTGATGAAAATATTTCATAAAAAATATAATACAATTTTACTGAAATGTATTTAAAATTCTCTCTCAGTTGACCCCACACATTTCATTATATTATTATTCTACCAATATTTCAGTAAAAACTCAGTTTTTAATTAAATTCAGTAAATTTTATGATATTTCTAATATCTCAAAAAATTTGTTATTACTTTTCAATAGTGTAACTTAACTTTCTTTATATTTCAGTATTATATATTACATTTTATAAGGAAAATTATGATTTATTTTGATATAATTAAGTAATTTTTCAAGAAGTTTTATTTTACTTGTCATTGATTTCATAGTACTTTCAGCAAAATATTTCCATCAAGGTATTATAATTATGTTTTGTATCTTCATTCTGTGTAATATCTATATCTTTTAATATCCTCTATACTGTTACCGTTTCCATCGACACGAAAACCGGCGTTTTCGATCGCGAGGGGTATCCGCGAGAACGTTTCCTAGGTTCAACGCCGACGTCAATACCGACGTCGTCGTCGTCATCGTCGTCACCGTGACCACCGTTTTCGATCGTGAGTAATTGCGCGCGGGTTTTCGCCTCCTTCAGACGAAGGTCCACCTTCGGCGCCGCGATTTTATTCTTGCTCTTCTCGCTCTTCTTCGAGCACTTCAGCGGCACGCCGAACACAAGTTCGTGCTCGTGGCTCAGAGTGGGAATGCAGACCAAGAATACGACACCTCCGGGCATGTTTGTTCCGCGTCGACAACTTTATTGCACGAGAATCACTCACGCGATCTGCCTCGTGCGATCGCCAGGGCTGTTCTGCCTCATCTCGGTTTCACCGAGCGATCTTTCGGAAGATCGAAGGTGCAATTCATTCATCGGCCAACGATAATTGCTTTATTGCCTGGCTCATAATTGCCCCGTGAGTGAAGATGACTTTACGATGCTGTTTTCGGACGGTCGTGACATCAGAAATATTCGATACGACGATTGGAAATATTCTTGCTTGGAAGTACTCGAATTAAAAATTACATAGTTACAGAAACATTTACAGTTCTTGTTATTTTTCTTTTTAAGAAGCAAGATGTTAACGAAGAAGAACGAGAAAGTTGATAATAAAAGGTTCCCACCGATCCATCAGCACTCGAGTGTCATCGTTGGCGAGAATGATCCGTTTAAAGAATCGGCAGAGATAAAGAGGTAAGAGAACACGTGAAATAAAAATATCAAATGTAATAGTCTTTTAAGAAATAAACATTTATTTCCTTTTAACAAATCAACAGCGTAGAGACTAGCACCTAGAGACTAGTCCGACGTTTTTTCATCCGGTCTAAGTAACTAAAGGCCGCGAGGAATATTCCATACGAGGGGAACTTCCAAATCCGTTGCGAAATCAGTTTTGTTTATCGTTGCAGAAAGCTTCCCGTGTTTTTTCTCTGATTTCTTTTTTAAATAGAGCGAACTTATACCCTGTCACCCTTTTATGTAGATACAAAAGTGGTTCGGTATCAGAGAACGCGTACGCTAAAATTAAGTACTCCGCAATATGCGATGCATTTATAAGGAAGTATAAAAATCGCAGGGTCCCCAAGAGCCATGAGGTAATTGTCAAAAAGTTAAAGATCCAGGAGTCTATTGAAAATCTAAGCTATAATTATGACGTTAATAAAATTAATATTAATCGCTATGGGCGATGCGAAAACAATATACAAGAAAGATCGCAATTTCTGCAATATGCAACAGAAGTATTCGGGATGGTCGATGACAAGGTTCCACTATTGGATGTGCGATCCCATTTTGTAACTGCATTCTCCCCCTCTTTCTCTCTCTCTCTCTCTCTCTCTCTCTCTCTCTCTCTCTCTCTCTCTATTCTCGATTCGTATTTTGAACAAATCAAAATAAGTCACCGACTATCGAAAGACTCTGGTTGACAAAAGTTCCCCTCGAAACTAGCAAGAGCTCGACGCTTCCGCTTTCCGCCTGCCACGCCGAGCGATGGCTATAATTGCATTATTAGTTATTAGTAGTAGAACTAGTATAGTCACATACTAGCGATAGTAACAAGTGTAACAATAATAACTATAGTACCGAATGGTCTAAATGGTCGCGCTCCGCCTCTCGCTTTCTTTTTCTCTTTTCTCTTTTTCCGTCCGCGAAATAATACTAGACGTTAACAAAAATAGTGAGGATGAGGATGCTGTTGAGGATGACAACGATGAGGATGCCGACAATTTGCTAGCGTATCTTTTCTAAGAAAAACTGTATGTACATATGCTGCTGGCGGCTTTTCGCTAAATATATTGACCAAGCGGTGCCGTGGCCGCGCCATATTAACAATGTATTGTAACAATGTGTATTACCATACACCAGGCACCGTTTACTCACGAGTATCCGCTTGCCGGAAAGTTTTGTTCTTTTAAGGCCATACTCGAAGGGAGAGCGGCGCGCCTATATACCGCATCTCTCGTCTGGTTCTACACGAATCGCACATTGTCGACCGAACGTCGTGCAACCGTTCGCTTGAAAGGAGGTTCTCCTAAATTCAGCTGGGGATGCGTCGCTACGGGATGTTGCCTACGTACACCGCGACGTGCTGCGTTGCACGGATGCGTACGTACACGCGTCAGAACCGCGATAATGGGACCGCTAACGATATAACGCACCTAATGTTGGACTAGCGTCCGCGAAGCTGCGGCCAGACTAGCGACTTAGCGAATAAAAGCCGTAACTTCAATCAAATAACTAAAAATGCATAATTTTTTATCATGACGGAATCGTCCTTTGTCTTTGTATTTCCAAAAATGTATGATAGGGGAGACCGGGGCTAAAACGTCTACGGGGTAAATCCGTCTAATCAAATATCTCGGAACCTGTATATTGTAAACGAACTCGCTATTAACATTGTAAACGCTGCTTATGGTACCCATGTGACCAACGGAGTTTCGGCAGGTGACCTGCTGTGTTATGATTTTTACGAGGACAAACGTGTTTTTGTAGTGAAAAGTGAAATTGTCTGCGTGTGGGAATTTTGTAATATCTGCAATAATATTTGCTCTCCAAATCTCGAGGTACGTGATTATAAATGCATGCTGATTATAAAGAGTAATGCATGCTGAACACGAATCCAGTGTAGATGTCTAATATTTCATGGGCGATCAAACCTGAAACTGATTTATCCCGGGGGGTAGACGGTTTAACCCCGGCATTTTCGAGATTTAATTTTTCCACCGTTTTTGTTTTTGCTCTATACCGGTTAAACAAAGCGACGTAGACAAAAATTTCCTATATAAATTCTGTAGCTAAAGGTTCACTCTTTACAGTGGTATACCACATTTAACTACAATTATTTATTTTGTTGTTAAAAATCGGCACCAAAAAAAAAAAACAGACGGTTTAGCCCCGGTCTCTCCTACATCTAAATCGGTATCTATCTATAAATGACAATTTGATCAGTGCAATAAGCGTTTTTAAAAAACGCTCTCTGATCGTTAAGAAAAATAATATTTCCTATCAAGCGACGATGGAGATCAAAGTTAAACTTTCTCTATAGAAAATTATGTCGTAAAATAATTCGGAGATAATGTAAGTTAATCATATTATCGAAAATTAGACATTATTACCAGAAATAACATTAATTGTTAAGTGTAAGTTGTTCGTATTATGCTACTGGCAGGATTGTTTTCAAAATTTAGCAAATTGCGGCAGCAACTTAAGTTTTTAACTCGACTCCGCGCGTATAACTTTCTACTAAGTCGATTAGTCTGATCGTAGTCTAATCACGAAGTATACACCAGCGATGATCGCCGGAATCATCAAATCCACCCCCGAGAGAAGGGTACTCGTGGTAAAATCTTGGGACAAGCTGGCGGGGCGCGTTTCGCGACGCCGCCGCACAACAAGACTTTTTAATCGATAGCACCGACAAGTTTTTATGTTTTGCGCCAATGACGACGACGACGGCAGCAAATCGTACAAATCGTCGGCGTTCAAGCACTTCTACAGTTCCTTAAGGCCACAATTCCAAGACGTCTTAGAGATGGATTTAGAAATAAGCCCTTGCTCTTGACAAGCGCCTTCACCCTCACGTTCACGCGGCGTGCAGAAAAAAATAACAGTGACTCATCAAATTTCAACGTCGTATACGCGTCGTTCCTCGCGCTTCCTTCCGAATCGGCGAGCGATCTCGCGAATGCCGAAAACTCGAATAGAGGATCATTCACTTCAAAGAGATTCGCCACTTTGTCGCATTACTGCATGGAGAAACTCATCATTAACTCTTTGTAGAAGAATATCTTTCCTTTTCTTATCTCTTTCGTAATTTATCTAATTTATTAGATAATCATCTAATAAATTTTTATCAAAGTTATCTTATTAGCACGAAATTCCTGCGTTTTCCTAGATATTTCTTCTCGTACAAAATTCAATTTAAAATCGCAATCTCTCTCTTTCTCTGCATTATCATTTCTCCCGGGATTTGTTCATCGCAACGTCTTGTTGCGCACATTTGCGAGGCGTATCAACAAGATTCAGGCCGAGATTCAGATTCGTGAGATGCCTCCTGCAAAAGGCGGCTCATCAAGAGCAGGTCTTCTCAAACGGGGGCGCTCGGTCGTCGCAGGAGCGAGGTGAGCAACGAGTGTCTCGGTGGTCGCCGAAAGGGTCGACGCTGTCGCCGCTCGACGTCCGCGAAGTCGGACGATCGCTCCTCGGCGACGGTCCCCAAGGGTCAAGCCTTCTCCTCCTCCTCGTCATCCACGTCCTCCGACGATTCCGACGTGGAGGAGGTGAGCAGGGCGGTCGACAGGCTCGGCATATGGGGTAAGCAGGCGAGGGAGTTAAGGCGTGCTCTCTGAACATTCCAGCAGTCCGGCAAGGAGTGGGACCCGTCGTCCGCTGCCCTGTCCCCCGAGCGAGCTCGGTCGGCGAAGCCGAGCTCCATCATTGACACCCTCCTCGCGGGCACCCTCCTCGGGTTGCCTGGAAGAGAAAAGTGGCCAACGTTTCGTTTATTCGAGAAAATCGCGAGCCTTGGCCGATTATCGGTATCCCTTAACTACTGAAATGTATCTTGAAGAGATTTAATGTAATTAACTCCGATAAAAAATCTTCTCCGATAAATATTGTTCACAAATAATATTCTCTTTCCACCTATGACCGATGTTTTTGATTAGAAAATAGTTTGTTTGAAAAATTTTAATACACATACATGCGACATTTGATAAGTAAAATGGGATAATAAAATTGATACATGTCAGGAACTTAATATCTCGAAACCAAGTAGACATTAAGTACATTTATTAAAGGACACCGGTTTCCCCGCCGCGGCGTTATCGCAAATATCGCAGCGAATATACCAATGCCTGAATGATAAAAGGATAAGAAGTAAAAAGCGATTAGTACAACAGTAAATAAAAAAGTGAAAAATTAAATAACACGACATGACATTGATAAACAAAATAAATTGGTATGGATTTGTAACAAAGGTATTAGATTGTCTTAGAACAGAGATTGTACATTTACGCATGCAATCCGTTCTCGAAACAATATTTCTATAACGAAACAACGGTTAGCATGTTGCGGGCACTCGCGTGTCGATGCTCATTTTGCAATTGCTCGCAAAAATAGCCACGGACGTGCAACGCAACGCGAGTGACGTCCGTCACAACGCATTAAAAAATAGCGTATGTCAGTGTTTCTCAACGTTTTGCGTCTTTCGCGTATCACTTTAAACATTTCTTACTTAAACTCACTAATTTATTAGTCATTATATGTCATCGACGTCTGAGATATTGTTTGAAAACTTCGAGAAACGTGCGATTTTTTTTTATACATTGGCGATATAAATCTTGGTAAATATTTGAGAGTACTTTCTCTGCGCATTAGAAAGTTTGGAAGGGGCTGTAGAATGGAAACAACAATCTGCCTCGGTATGCACAGAAAAGAGAGAAAGGGAAGGGGGAGAGAAAAGGAACAAAAAATAAAAATGAACCTCACGTACCCTCCTTCCGCTTTGCGTCACGTACCCTTGGTTTTCGCCGGGGAATCCACTTTCGCAGGGGTGTACTCGTCCGTCTCGTCCGCCTCGTCGACGGTCTCCTGGCAATCGATACTGTCGGGCGTGCACACGCTCTCGCGTCGAAATAGGCCAATCACGGATTGGACTTTCGGCTGTTCGATCCCACCTGAAAAGCGGAAAGACACAACACGGGTGTGTAAAAGTACCGCCGGGAATAAATATAGGCAGTGAGCGATTCTCTCCTGCACGAGCTGAAAGTTTTCAGAGTTAATCTTCTTAAAGGTAAACTGATAACTTTACGCTTGTCGTAACGGTCTATCAGTTTTCATACTCGTTACTCTTTTGTGAGAAAAAAATCGACGAAACTTTAACAGTAGATTAATATTTAACAGCTAAACTGATTTATCGCCGTTTTTTCCTCTCTCTTTTTTTCTCTTTACCTAAGAAAGTGGCGGAGGGCGAGCTGTAGGCGAGGTATTCTTTATTGGAGCACCAGGCTGGAAATTCGTGCTGCTTGATCGGATGACCCGACTCGTAATCGTCCTCACGTTTCCACGGTAACATAGTTTCCGTGGCCGTAGGGGTGGTTACTCTGTAGCTACCTTCCGCGCCTAGGTCAAACACCGCAAAACAATAGTAACAGGAGTACGAAATGGAAATTGAAATCGCTATGATTTCGGCGGATTCGCAATTTTGAATTTTCGGTGCCGGTAGACACGAAAAACCCGTGTCCACCGAAATTATATCGATTCCAAACCCTGGCGAAACAAACGAAAAAAAAATAAATGATCAGCAATATGAAAAAGGTGCAAAGAGAGAAACATGGTTCACTGTTATAGTACACAAGATCAGCGACTGCTTTCGATAAATGCTGAACAATATAAAAAAAATACGCTGAAAGAAAAGAAACGATTCACGCAAAGCCAACGCTCGAGATCTTTCTTTTTTCTAAAAAACGTACCGTCGCGTCCTATTTTCAAGTCTCCTTCGTCCGTATTTATTGTATCCATCGACGTAGTAGCGGTGGTAGCGTGTTGATTGTCCGCGTTTACATTCGGCGAATCTTTCGTTTAAAGATTTTAAACTTTATTAATCATGACTCTTTTTTAAGAAGATAATTAAGTAACTATATTGTACACAAATTGTGAGAAATGTAATCTTTGCTATAGAAAAAAAAAAACGAGATATCTTGATCGTTTCCTCATCGCCGCCTCATTCGATATATTTCGTCGATATATTTTTACCTTCAATCTCATTTTTCAGTTAAATTCGATTTAGTAAGTTGAAGAAAAGTCTTCTTACCAGATGTTCGTGCGGTGAACGTGATCGCCGAATCCCAATCCTCTTTGCTCGAGGGCTTCGAGGTTTCTCCGTCTTCCAACTCGTACAGCACGCCATTGATGTAATCTGTGCACGATAATTCATGAAAAAAAGGGGGAAAAAATTACGAAACCTTGAGGTACAATTAATTATCCGCGACGTTTTGCACGTACCTTGCGTAAATAATTTTGTCGAGCCGTTCTGCTGTTGAAATTCTGGGAAACTAACGTGATTCTGTTTGCCGTCCTATAGAATCGAAATCGATAAACGGTAAAAATCAAATAAAAAGTAAAAGACATCGAAATTAAATAGGACAAACGATCGTGGATCGATTTCTTACTTTGAGCAACTTTTTGCTGCGTTTGTGGCGATGCTTCTCCCCCACCATCCGTCGAATATTCATGTGCATTTTGTAATTGACTTGTGTCGAGAGATCGCGATCGTTCACCGCGTGTCGGCTGTAGCTCAAACGTCGATGCTGCATGGATTAACATAATGTTTGTACAAAATTCTTAGACGCGATACGACTTTAAAATACGATAAAATATTTTGCTACTAACATGTTTTATAGACGAGCTCTGATAAATTTCCAGAGCAGCAAATGAATAATAAAATTAAAAAGATGTCAAGATATTTCAGTAAATATTAGAGAATTGTAAACAATTACATTTCCGCCTGAGCTAAATTGACTTAAAAAATTGTTAAAGACATGGCTAAAAAATTTGACAGTAGAAAAGGGATTACCACTTCATTACACGTAATATATTATATTATGTGATAGATCATATATCACGAGCAGATTTGGAGTGGATTTGAAGAAAATCTAGACTCGACCGTAATCTCTTACCCTTTTGTACGGTTTACAAAGCTCTTCGGCGAGCAGATGGTGAATTCTCGCGTCCGTCAGGTCTTTTTTGGAAGGATTGTACTCCAGTTCCTGCAGATCGATATTCCATCCCGATTCGAGCTGGCTGCAGCTGGGACTGGAGAGAGGAAAAGAATACAATTAGAGACTGCGCTTTTATTTTTATCAACGACAATTGTCAGAGGAGGCGTACAACGGCGAATTCCGCACCTTCCATTGAACTGTCCGGTATTGCTGTAATTACGGAATATCGCCGACATACTTTCGGTGCCGCTAATGTTGCCGATAGTGGAGGCGTTCCTTCTTATGTAATCCAGCGCATCCTTCATCGCCAGCTTTGAGTAAGTTTCCAGAATCTTCGGCTCGGCGCCGCAATAATCTCTCACGAGATAAGGTCGAATGAATTTATTGTCGAATCGCTTGAATCTACAGCAAACCAAGTTTTCAGATAATATTTTTATCGGGAGGATAAAAGAGAGAGAGAGAGGGAAAAATGCAGAAAAAATATTCCGGCAACAAACGAGAAAAAATACAGAAAAAATATTCTGGCAAACAAATAATCCATCTGTATCATATTTGAGAGAAATACTTTTTATCTTAATAAAAATTTTACTTCTATTTAGACACATGAAAGACATAAACCCTTTAAATGCGCAATTTTTCGCATTCTGAGTATTTTTTAAAATAAATAATGGCTGCTGATGAAGTATTATATATATATGAAGTATATATAATACTTCATATATAATGAAGTATTATATGTAATCAGCAGAGAAAGGCCTTTATATATATATATATATATATAAGCCGCGCGTTTTCAGTTCAAACATCGTACAAGGGAGAGTACACGGCGCATCGAAAAGTCGTGCATATTTGCAAAGGTGCGCACTTAAGGGTAAATCTAATCTCGCTTCTGTTTATTATTTTACGCTAATAACTCATAGATTCTGGTTTGATTGCTCGCAAACATGGCCAAGTTGAGTAAACACAAAGTTACGACTAAGCGTCTTACTTATCCCGGACGTGGTGGTTGCCGTGTTTCCCCACAATGTCCTCGATACCCGCCATCGTATGATCCATTATCTAAGAATTGAGAGACAGACGTTATTTACCTTTCAGTTCGATGCAGGCGTCACGACGAATCCGCCGGGATTTAAGCTATACGTATATACACGGGCAAACGCAAACGCAGGTAGAAATGATGTATCAAAGCCCCGGGGTAAAAATTGCCGCTATATACACATTTTGTAATGCGACTCGACAATGACTAACGTTATCCTATTTCACAATTCGACCCTATTCTTCATATCGGTCGTATAGCTCTGTCATTCCCGTTATAAAGATGAGTTATATGCCGTAACCGGGATTCGAGGTAATAGGTCGCCGTTCCGTTATCGTCACAGTTTGGTGATAACGATCGAACGATCTTGTCGAATTTTTGACAATCTACGTCGATTTGTTTTCCCGACAATGACAACGAATTACAGCGACAGCAAACGACAACCGAAATAAATTTCGTCGTGCAACGTACCCTCTCGTGGATCCTCTCGTTCATCGTCGGCTTCCTCTTCTCGGCCCTTTTGACATTGAGAATTTTGACGAGGGGCTTGATGGTGATCCCCTGAAAATAAGAGCGCGTTACACATGGGCGTCGCGAGCCGGACGCGTCCGCTCCCGACGCGGATTTTATCAGTCGGCGTCGAGCGAAGAGAGAGAGAGAGAGAGAGAGAAGCAACGCGCGGCTGATAAAACGCGTTTGACGCAAAAGTGTATGCTCACGTATGTGCCGGCATAGAGATATTAGGTTTCCGATCGATCGCGCAACACAAAGCACACGTGCAAAGCCAAGCTGTTTTTTTTTTGTTGCGGCTAGCATCTTTGTATCACCGCTCATTAATTGATTAAACGGATCATCTGTCCGTTTAATGGCGATCACTTTCCTCTTTCTCGCCGTTCTCTCCGTTTCGATGAAATAGTCCTCTCTCTCTCTCTCTCGGAACGCGTGCCACCTTTGGCCGTGTCTCAAAATACGCGCGAGTCATCGATTCCGTGAAAAAGACGCCGCTGACTGGGTCGGCCCGGTTTACTAATGCACAAGATCTGCAATCTTGCACTCCTTGAAAGAACACGCGCAAACACCCGTCGTTATGCAACGCTCACGTGAGTGTTATTCGTTTTCGCACGAAACTCGTCATGGATCGATCGCGATCATGCATGTCATGCGATCCTACCTGGATGAACACGGTGAAGTAGATAACAGCGATAGTGGTGGTGACGAACATGGGCTGCAGGGGCACGTGTTTGGGATCTATCAGAAGCACCAGGGCGAACGCCACGGCGCCGCGTAAACCACCGTAGGACATGACGAATTTCTCAACCTTGTCCAATTTGTGCAGCCGGAACTGGTTCGCCAGTGCTGACAGCACTATCACGCCTGAAACACGAGCGTGATTACGGATGTAATATCACCTTTAAAAACGCGTAGCATTGTTTGATATAGCCTACAGCACACGCTAAAGTTGAAAAGAATTTTCTAAGAGTCTGTATTTCCGATATCGTATTGTCATGTATTTATTCTTTTTGATTTATTATTTTTATAGTTTAGACTGTTTAGAGAGAGAGCGTTATATCTTCGGTTTTATAAAAGTCTATTACAATATCTATTACAATCCCGATCGATTTATTTAATTACGAGCGATCGTCAATTGCCTATTACAAAGGCGTGAAACGTTGAGTGTACCGATGTAATACTTCTAATAGAATGCGTGGCATCTCAGGCTTTGCCCTTATCTTTCCACACTTTCCACACGGTCAAGTGACAAATTGTCCGGTTAGAACAAGAAGCCATATAAGCGAAGCGCGTCGCTCACGCGTGACGCAAGATACTCGTGTAAGTAGGAGTCAATTGTCTTGAGTCCCATTATGATTTCATCGTTTAACCATATCGTTTTACACGCCATTCCGGCTCGCCGCGATAGCCGGGGTTCGAAGCGACGCCCTTAACGCCCGGCCCGCCCGTCCAGCTGGCCCGGTCAAGGCCCGCGCGATCGTGTAAGAATTCTTTGACACGATTTCGCTATTGTCACGCTACTTTTTCTCGTTTCCCTCTTATTGCAATATTCCTCGGAAACTTTTTCCACGCCGACAGTTGTGCGTGCCAATTTTCTTTTTATTAGCCGATTCAGAAAATTACATGATTTGTACTTTTACAAGTCGAGTCTAAAAACACGCACGTAGAATTGTACCGTAAAAATGTTTAGGAGCTTTAGAAACTATCGTTGCAAATATATGCAACTCTTATTAAAGAACAAATTGCAAGAACAGAGTAATCCCTCGTATATCACGTAACAGCTATTCAAAGGTGGGTATAAGCCAAATGTAGGTAGGAAGAATTCTTCCCTCTGACCCCACCCCCTCCCTCAATCGAATAAAATTAGAAAATTTGCAGGCTTTTACTTACCCAGAACCCGATAGACGGAGCAGAAGACTATCGTCATGACGACGAACCACGTGTTCCAGTTGTGTGCATTGTTCACCGTGGCGACACCGAGGAACATGAATATGATCGTCTCCGAGCTACTCGACAGCATCTTCATCGTGTACTTGACGGTCGTGTGAGACTTGTGCGATATATTGGCCTCAACGTAATTCTTCATGGTAATGCCGCAGAAGGTTATTCTGGAATAAAGGGATCGCAAATTACGGGAACGAGCGGCTCGGCAAATCCGCGTTGTTTCGACAAAGTTGAACCTCGCGAGCCGAGAATCTTGTCTGTAAACGCGAGTAATTATAACGGACGTAACTACCGGGAATTAAGCTATATACTGTTTAGAACTCTATTTCGGTATTGATCCAGCTAATATTTCCTTCGCGATAGTTTCTTGGCGTTTATTTCAGTTCCTTATAATTTCTGCAGAGTCGTGCCAAGGATCAATGCAACAAGTTGTTGTAACTTATTCTTGTAATTGATACCGCCATTTATCGATAGGTACTTATTTAATATTCAAGATTATAATAGTTCCGATATAGTGTTCGTAACGTTCGCAACAGAGAGACGAATTTGATCTCGCGATTGAGCGATTTATCTGTTGAAAAGTATTATTGGAACGCGACGCAAAACTGGAAGATGCCAACGCGACATGTCGAAAAAGCCGATGATTAACTTACGCCAATATGCCGGACAAGTGGAAGATCTCCGCGCTGAGGTATGCCAAGTACGCCATCACGAATATGAAGATCGGCTCTATCACGCGCACCTGATGAGTAAACCTGGTCACGAAGCCAGTGATGAAGCCCCAAACTACACCTATGACCGTGCCACCGATCGCCACCACGAAAAACGAGGCTAGGCCAGTTAGCACGTCCGTGTAGATGATCCTGGAAGGGCCCATCTCGCTGTACGCCTCGAACATGTGATAGAGCACCTGCGTATTCGTATTAAATGGCCTTTTACTTCAGTCGTCGCAGTAACCCCTGACACTTTCCTTCCTTCGCCTCGCCTCGCCTCGCAACGGCACGAAACTAATAGGCGGCGGATCGTTAACGGCTGGCTCAACCTTCCTCGCATTACCATTCTTAGCTAGCACGACCCAATTTTTCCGGCAAAGCGGAACACTTTTTTCGGACGATTAACGCGGTCGACTAAACGACATTGCAAATATAATACTAGAAACTGTAGATATGGCACAGAGGTATACCGATCTATTTGTAGGGGCATTCAGTCTCGCTACGTAAGAGATAAAATTGGAACGGAATGAATGAATTTCTTAAGAAACCGTCGTATTTTGCGACGCTACATTCTTCTCGCTTAAACGACACACAGACATTTTTTTTTAGAGTTAATTGTGCATGAATGATGTCGAGGCGCCAGTGTTGGCGACACGTTTATTAAAATCGTCGCGACGACCACGTTTATAAAAACGCGTTTACATAATATCGTTTTGTTTTATTCAAGCGGAACATTACAGATCATAGACATAAAGTGCGCCAGCGAATACGATATTAACTTTTAAGCGAGGCGAAGGTATTTGGTACCTACTTGACTCGCGCTTATGTACAACGTGATCAATGTTATATCGATCGGTCGCCCGACGAGTGCTTGTCATTTGGGGCGGTGTCAAGCTTTGCTATATTCTATCTCCGTTTATTTATCAGACATTTTAAAATGTGATGTGCGAGGATATTAATCTACGTCAACTTCAGGGTCAATGTGGGAGAATGTGAAAAGAGCAAGAATTCGATATCATAGATAAATAAATTGCATGGTAGTTATTGTTATCTTTCTTTGGCATATTGTTGATTATATTGTTGATTGATATTCCGCGATCATTAATGTAAAAGATAATATAATTGAGAAAATTAATTCTGAAAAAAATGTAAGTCTGTTTTTTAAAGAATCAAGAAAAAACAAAACTTAACATCAAATCAATCACATATCATTGGCCGCATTCAGAAAACACAACCGTTGAGTGAGCGGTCAGTGATTCTTTAATATGATTAGTTATTCTTACCTTTGGTTCTTCTCCGGATCTAAGTGTAAGAACTAATCATAATGAGCGCTCACTCAACACTTGTGTTGCCTGAACGCGGCCATAGCTTTAAAAAGAATTGACTCCGCATTCAACAACACTTTTAATTTCTCTTTAGCTCGCGAATCCTTCTTCTAATAACGATTTTTACATTAGGCTTTATTACCTGATAACTTTACATTTTCCTTGAATTTTGATTCTGAGCGAGCCTCTCTTTGTCCATAGTTTACTTTCAAACCTGTTTTTATCTTTAGTCTATTTAATTTATTTGGACCTTAACTCTTTAAAAAATTCTAATATTCTCATCAAAGAGATACTTATAATTTTCTATTACGATTATTTAAACTCATTTGATGTGTTTTTATGCATTTGTTACGATTATTTCGAAAAAGAAGATATATTCGTGTACTCCGTTTTTTTCTCCTTATGCCTATTTATCATATGTGTGCGGAAATCTCGTATTCGCAGACCGAACGACTGATCAGCTTTAATCTTTGTCTAAATGTCAAAGACTTTCATTTTGCAACAAAAAGACAAAGATTTCTACGTGCGTAGCGTAGTACTACCTGCGCAACAAAGTCCTTGACGTGCAGGATCACGTAATGTAAATAATGTAATACTCACGACAGTGACCGCGTCGTTCAATAAACTCTCTCCGAACACGACAATGTAGAGTATCTCGTTGACGTGGATCTCCTCGAAGACGGCCAGCACGGCCACGGGATCAACAGCGCTGATTAACGCCGAGAAGAGAAGCATATCGAGGATAGGCGTCTCGTAACCGAACATACCGCTTTTTCCCAACAGCCATAACGACACACCTAAAGTGCAAATAGCGTTTTAATCGTGCACGTCCAATATCTGATATCATAATTTTTCCCGCGTCCGTAGTCTTAATTATCACGAATATCGCGTCGCGTTAATCCGCTTTAAATATATCTGAATAAATTGTCAATTTATCGGGATTATTATTATCCCATCGATCCGCAAAGTCATTGAACGTTAAATCACGATAAGAGGGAGGGAGGGAGGGAGGGAGAGGGGGAGAGAGAGAGAGAGAGAGAGAGAGAGAGAGAGAGAGATTAACGTCGCCAAAGATAGAAATTTGCATTATCGAATACCGACGCCCCGCCCACGTGTTATATTCATACCTATCAAGTACTCGCAATAATCCTCCCTTTTGGGAGGAACCTTCTTGGTATTAAGCGCTCCCCGTAGATTTTCGACAATAAAATATAGTTTTTAATCTACTCCGATCATAATTAATTAATTAATAATCGTAATTTCATGTTATCGATCGTTGTTGTATTTACCGTGTTGTTTTTTATTTGGAACTTACGCGCGGCACGATTCTAGAGAAGCAAGGAGTTTTTATTTCCGTCGCGAGTTCTTACAGATTAATTCAGTTAATCGGATATCTCGTTGGATTTTATCCCGATAATTACTGCAAACATCATTAGAAATAATTAAATTTTTATGTAACGTTATCGCGCGGACGCTTCTCACACTTTTTTATTTTATCTCGCGTCGTCTTCGAAAAGTCGTCGCGATTTATTCGCAAAAACATTTGCGTCTCTTGAAGAACTTTAGATCTGCGTACTTTTCCACGTGTTCGTTTCTGCAGTATTTATTAAAATTTTATCAAATTACGATTTTGATATTCGGCAGAATTCTGATGCCGAATGAAAATTGTAAATAATTACAGCCGTATTGTTCCACGTTTTCTCTCGAAACGCAATTAAATAAATATTGAAAAATTCGTATCCAAATTTGAATTGGAATATTAAAAAATTCAATATAAAACAGGTCACAAGAGACAGATGTTAAAGTTCCAGAAAAGAGACAGTATATTTATAACATTCTATTTATTTATATTAAGAAGAATATCAGAACGTACTTTTCTACATTTATTTTGTATCTCATAAATGTTTATACATGGCATCTATGAAACATTTTACAGGGCTATTGCCCTTGGCACATAGTCTTGGCACTTCTCGCGATAAGAAGTAACTGTCCGAAATATGGCACTAATAATCTTTTTACATAAAGTCAATTCTAATCGATAATCGCGTCTGTCGTTTACTCTCAACGTGTCTATCTTATCCCATCATGGTTTCTTAACGTGATTTTATCGAGCATTAAATAACTCAGACTTAAATGTCGCGTCGATCTCTTTTTCCCGCTCTCTTTTTTTTTCTTTTGGTCACAGCGACAATTTCGCTCGAAATCTGTGGTTATCGGAATCACAATCGAAATTACGCGTTATCATTGCGATGATAGCGACTATCGTCGCGATGACGACTGCCGCACATGCTCTACATGCTGTCATCATCATCGTCGTCGTCGTCGTCGTCGTCGTCGTCGTCGTCATCGCTTGCCTCGCGCATCGTCCCAACGTCCGCTTCGACGCGTTGCGCTATTTTCGTTCTCAAGCCGCGCGTTTTCTCCGCATTTTTAAGACGAACATCTGCGTTCACGCTAGACCGCGAGCAGACCGTGAGCAAAAGTGAAGAATGGAAATTTCACCATCCGTGGGATGGCCGTGTTTTCTTTATGTATGCTTCTCTTTATACATATGTATAACGCACACACCCAACTTGCTCAAAGTCTTATTAGACTTTCAGATTTTTAATTAATCTTTTTAGGATTTTTCTTATCCACGTGCACTAGAATTGTTTAATAGATTGCTATTAAATTTGATTTATCCGGAAGTCTACTTTTCCCCTTTACGGCAACTTATTTGTCGGAAATTTTAAAATTTAAAAATAAAAAAATATATTATAGCAAAAAATATAGTTTTACAATTAAAAATATAGAAATTATGGAAAAAATTATATGTAGAGTTTGTAAAATAAAAGGGATTGCTACGCTACGCGAATAAATAATCTGAAAGTTCGATGTCTTGTACAGCTTCACTTTTTGATACGGTGCCATGCCCAACAGATGTTAGCAGTTTATGTGCAGCTGTAGTAAGCATATTAAGAGGAATCTTTTAGACTTATTTATCTCTTTAAATAATACTGTCTTCAAAAAGAAAATGTTTTCCAATTATTACTAAAGACAAGATACTTGAAATTTTATCTTAAATCGCAATAATGATAGTAATATCACAGTTCAAGTTATTTCCTGATTTTTTCTGACGCAGATTGTCATAACGTTACGACCACATTTGCCTTCGTAACATTTTATGCTTGGAATCATTCTGAGAGTCCTAGCGCCCAGTGCCTCCTGGGAGCCCGTGGGTGGATAAACATTCGCGTTTCTAGTTTCTACATATGCAAAATCGGTTTGCGTGGGCAAGACGGGGATAAAGCACGAGTCGGGACGACGAGGGAAAAAGAAATAATATTTCGAGTCGAAAATTTTGTCCGACGCCGCGTCCGGTCGACCGCGCCAGGCGCGGGTATTGTCGCGTCACGTTGTCGCTGCACTTTACCAACCTATCGACATCGTATTAAATATAGTCCCAAGGACGGCGAACAGGAGTATCGTCCAGAGATGGTCGAAGAACAGCCGATTGGGCATGAAGTAGCCGGCGTCCAGGATGATAGGCGGCAGCATGTACAAGAAGAACGTGTCGGGCGTCAGCGGCGATATGTGGACGCTGCTCGCCTGGAACAACAGCAGGCCGACGATCACGCCGACGGCGATCAGCAAGCAGGACTCCGGGAAGATTTTGTTGAGCTTCGGCGTCATGTGGAAGCCTGGACCCCGATCACGGGTATTAAATCATTAATTGTCGTCAGCTTCAACGAATCGAGAGGAGAGACCGAGACCGTTCTAATCTCTATAATTCTGACCAGGGGGGGGGGGGGTTCAGATCCCAAGTCGCAGAGAGACGTGAGAACGATTCGCGCGGTCTGCAGCGTCGAAAATCAGAATCACCGAAATTACATCGGCCTCGATCCGGGGAGTTAACCGTGACGGAACACGCGGCGTGCTGCGCCAGCGAAGATTCCAACGGAGCGGTGCAACGGCAGGTGCAACGTGCAACGTGTCGCGTGTGCCCCGCATTTCTTCACGCTCGGCACGTGGTGGCCCCCCCTCCCCCCGCTTGCTTGCGGAGGCGGAGGGTTCCGTCGGCGCGTGTCGTGCTATATCGCGTACGATGACGTATCCGTTCGAGAACGTGCCGGATATTCGGTGCATCTTGCACGACAGTATTCTCCGTGGAATCTTCGCCTCGATTGCGGGTAAGGACCAAAGCACATAACATGGCAACCACAGCGTAGCGATATACGACGGTCGTAGTCCCCGACCTGACAGATCAGGATATGTACGCCAAAGTGCGTTACTTACGTCCACTCTCTAAATCTGAATCAGTGAATAGTACTGTGAATCAGTGAATAGTCACTGATATCAGTGTAAAGTATGCCACTGATTCATGAAAAGTTCACTGATTTAGATTTAGAGAGCACGACTACGACTGTCATATGTGCTTTGACCCTCTCGTAATTCGTAACGCGACGAATGAGCCGCATTGAACGTATACGAGCCACGATGTGGCTTATCGTCGACTTGAAAAACGGAATTCGTGACATTATTTAAAAAATTCAGCTGTTTTATTTACTTACAGCAAAATTTTTTATGGTTCTACAAAGCGCTAAAGTTTATGCCCTGCCGAGATATTCGCGCGACTGGTGCGCGAACTTTATAGAGGCAGGTGTATTTTATTCTTGCCCGTTTCTTTCGCTCTCGTGACTTTTACCACCGCTCCGTCAAACGAACAGAAATACCAGCGGCACAGTTTTTTTTTTTTCATCACCTACCACGTCTCGCCGCGTGCTTGCGTATCCACGCGTGCGTGCAATGCGAGTGAAATTGCACGGAGAGAGAAAATAGAAAAAGATGCGCGTTCATCGGGTTTCGATCATTTATATTGCTTGAACGGGTATCCGCGGTAAATGGGACGCCCATGTTCGAGTTCATTTGGCGCTTATCGTACGCCGCGCGCACAAAAATGAGTCCCTACGTGCATCGTAAGATACCGCACTCTCTTGAGTCTTCGAGTGCTGCAGCATCTTCATGCATCTCGAAATGCAAAATCGTCGACTTTCTGCCGCGCGGGCAATTTTCAAGAACTTGCACACGAAGGCGTTATACATATTTCGCTGATTTGTACGAAATAATATACGAGTCACAAATTGTTAAGGTACTTTTTACTCGATATTTTCGACACGATAATAGCCTTTTGTCCACATTCCCCTGCGCATTATTCATTCGAAATAAATAATTAAAAATAAATTTCATTGCAACGAAAGAGGGCAACGAGCCTTGCATAACGTAACGAATATTGCAGCGTGCTTTCAAATGACATTTGCCAGGTTTTGTTATGTAAGCAAATGGAAAAATGGGGCGCGCTAATATATTCATCGAAAAGCGTCACTATGAAAATTCATGCAGCCTGATATGCGCTCGGCGGATAACAAAATTGTGACAGATGTTTTCGGTTATGACAATAGACGCAAAGTGTGTTTATACAGCATGACAATTTTCATACAACATGTCTATCGTAATGTTTGAAATTATCATATTACGTACGTGGTATTGTTTGACTGTTTCCAATTTTGTCGCGCATATTATCGCAAATAAACAGTTAATTATACATAGATATATGTCATTAGGGGATATAATCAGAATGTTTATTTTCTAAAAAAAACCTCATTATTTTCCATTGAGAGATGAAACTAAATTTATAACGAGAGAAATGTTGCTTTTATTTGGCTTGTTGAATTTTTGATGCCTTACGTTCCTGCGAAGTAGATAATGAGTCTTCCAAAGGTACGACTCTTAAGTACACCGGCAAATACTCATTTGCTGTATTATCGACGCAAATATCTCGGAAGAAAAAACATAGCTGCGAGATATTAGCTTCTCGGACGAATATCGTTTCATTTAAGAGTACACTTGATTTATTGCAAATGTTTACCGCAAATGTCATATCTGCCTGTCGTTTCCTACAATGCGTTCGTTCTTAAACGCTGAAAAGTCTGTTGTTTACATTAAGCGATATGTTCCAGAGAGGCCAATACTTCACGCCTACGCGCATTCTCTCCCGAACACAGCATCAAGAGGAGAGAAATAAAGTACGAATAAATTTCGGATCGGCTATCGTCGGCACTTACCGATTTTCGCGATGCTGGCGAACAAGATCCAAATCCCAATGAGGAAGGGCGTCTCGACGCGCGTGAACTCGACGCTGACGATGTGGTACTCCGGTTTCGGCGACTGTTGGTCGCCGGTCACGGCGGTGTCGTCGCCGGAGCGCGGCGAGGCGAGCTGCGATTCCTTAGGGAAACGTTGCTCGGCATCGTCGCCGCTGGCCGACGAGAGGCTGCGCAGGGTGGCGTCGTTCGGCAGGGCCGAGCGGACCACCGGGCCCATGGGCCCGAAGTTCATGCCCGGGTAAGCGCGGTGAGGATCGCCGAGGAAGTCGTCGGTGTTGTCGATCTGCGGCCCGTGCGACGACGCGGGATGCTTCTCCGCCGGGATGATCCGCTCCGCGGATCCGACCTCGTGGAAGGGCGCGAGATCGGCGCGGCCGCATCCCGGACAGCCGAGGAGGACGACGGCGACGAGGAGGAGGAGCGCGGGGATGATCATCGGGGCGAGACGCGGGCCCATGGCGCGGGGCGACGACGACGACGTCGACGACGGTGCTTCTGCCGTGGACGATCCGCGCCGTCGTCCGCGCTCGTCCGTCGCCGGTGAGTCACTACTTCCACTCGCTGTACCATCAGAAGGGAACCGCCACGACGACGAGCACGCTTGCACGTGCTGCGGGGGCTCCCCGCGATTGACTCCCCTATAATCTCCGTATAGCAGCGACAGGGACGGTTTACCCGACGAGGCCTCCGCTACCCTCCTCGAGTGCGATCACATACACCGTCGACTCTACCCCTCGCGTCTCTCCCGCGCGATAGCGTGGTCGCCCCCTGGGTCACGCTATGCAGCACCCCGATCCGCTCGTACACGACGATAGAACGATCTCTGTCTTCTTCCGTTAAGGAAAATTCGTGTCTTCGCGCGGTTCGCTCGTGCAAAGAGATTTTCTCGGTGATAAATAATTCTCTAATCTTCCTTTCGCGACGTATTCGAGAGTTAAAGCGGCGAAGCTTCAACATTCATCTTGGTAATGATAGCGTACAAGATGTAACATCTTAGGAGGAAAAACAAAGTCAAACTGCTTCGCCGTTGGATTCGCCGACCGGTTCGGCGCGAGGCGATTGGACGCGAATCCGGTTCCGGGCGGTATCGCTTAAACCACAATCCGAAATGAAGGATGACAAGTGTGTCGCGGCCGTAAATCGGCTAAAACGTCAAACCCAATAATTAAGCGTGACTCATACCGCTTCGGCGCCGAGACGTCGCGCGTTATGACAGCTGCTGCTGGCGGTCCATGTCCCTCGAGTAAGATCGCATCGCAAGACGTTGGCCAGATTCGTCACCGTTATAGGAATGCTCCACTTGATTAGGGAACCGAATAAGATCTCTCAGCTGGCGATCGTATCCTCGGATAGAAACTACGGGCAGTCGCTTTCCGGTTCGGACTGTTCGGAGCAGGGAATTGGACTCTTTCCCCCCCGCGCAAACGGAAAACCTGTGCGTTAACGCTGCACGAGAGAACAACTTTCGACTTTACTTGGCGCGACACGAGGACAAGACGGGACGACGCCGCGACGGGGACGGATGCGTCGCTCGTCGCTCGTCGCTCGCGAATACCGCGACGCTCCTCAAGTCTTTACGGAGTCGCCCGGCGGCGGTGAGCGCGAGGTCTGGTCGCGGCGCGGCCGCGGCGGCCCGTGGACGACGACGTGGTGGAGGGACAGGAAGCGCGACGATGATAACGGGCGCGCCGCATTATAAAATACGGGCGGGCGACTCATCGAAGTGGACGTTACGTCGCACCTTCGCCGGCGTGCCTCTATCGACCGACCGACCGACCGAACGGGACGACGGAACGACGACGGGATACGGCAGCACTGCACGGCCGCGCGCGGTAGTACTGACGCGCACTACCGTCGCCGTCGTCCGACGAGCGCGGTGGCGGCCTAGGCGACGACGCCGATGTAAACCGCAGCCGAGCAACGGGGAAGCGCTGCCGGAAACGCGCGTAGGCGCCGTCGGCACTGCCCTCGTCGTCGGCGACGATAGGGAATGGATGTTACACACGTTAGACCGCGGCGGGCGCGGGCGTCCCCTTTATTCCTCTCTCGTCCTCTCATCCATCTCCGTCATCCCTGAATCCCTCCTCGCCGCCTACCCTCTCGCGTGAGTCTCTCGCTCCCACCACCGCCGGAGCTTTCCAGCCAGCTGATCGTCGATGAAACCCGCGCAAGCGTCGCGACGCCCCGATATAGCTATACCCTCGACCGCGCTGCCAGCGGCGCCGCTGCACGTTTCGTTACGCCGATGCGCCGTGCCCGAGAGAGAGAGGTTCTCCCGTCAGAAATACTCTCGCCCGACGTTATTAACGCGGCTCGTTTGCGGTCAGGCTTTACGGGTAGCGCTGCCGCATGCCGCCCCGAGGGTTCTCGGCGCGGCGTCGTCGAGCTCCGCGCCCGCTCGAGGAAACGCTCGTGCACAGCAGCGAGGCATATTTCGCCGGTAGTGGTTTCCTCGCGCAAACAAGCACCCACGGCTTACCCTTTCGCGCAACCGACGCGCGAAATGCTCCACTTTTCACGGGGCGATGCCGGCGTCTCGACGTCTCGGCGACGGCCGCGCGAAGCCCTGACTGACGATCTTAAACCGGAGGAGACTCGTCGCGTCGCACTCGCCGGGTCTCGGGGAGGCCTTGACCTTGCGCAAGCAGCCGGATACGCCGGCATCGCTCAATGCCGCGCGGATTCGCGCGGCCGGCCCGCCGGATATTTCGGCGTATGCGCGAGACATCTTTCTGGCGCGCGGGGCGGCGCGGCGGCGACGCTGATGTGTATGTACAACATATCAATCGTCACCGAGCATTATCGCGGCGACTCGACGTAGACAGCGAAGATCCCGTTTTCCTCCTCCGTATAATCATCGCGACGCGCCGTCCCGACGACGACGAATCGCTGATCGGCGTCGCGCTTCTTGCGCAATACGACCGCGCGGCGGCGGTAATTCGTGCGACGAGCGCGGCGGAAAATGCGGTTAGATAAGGATTTATTGCGGCCTACTTGCACAATAAAAAATTATCAGGACGTCGAGTAGCTTCTGCCTTGACAAATGAACCCCTCGCAAAGCGACGGGCTCCGCTGTTTGCGGAACGATAGAGAGGCGCGCGCGGTCGCTTTACTCTCTCTCGCCACTTTAACTCCCGCGCGCGCGCTTATCTTCCGTACGTAGGTACCTCTCGACAATCGCCCTGTGTTTTATCAAGATCTAGGCGGCTTTACGGAAAACCCCCTCGGCGTCGTACGTTGCGCGGTGTATGGCGAGTGCAAATCCACCCAGACGTAAAAATCGTTGATCTCGAGCGTTGCGTTTGGAGAGTGCCGAGGGCTGCTTCTCTTCTCTAGTTTCTTCCCATAGCGGCACACGATTAATTAACCGACCCCGTCTTAAAATTCATACACTCGATTGCTCCGCGCGTCGTCGCGTGTCGACGAATCTGCCGCTTCGCTGGATCAATAAAAGGAGTCATTCGACCGGAAAGCCGGGATCTATTTGGTTACGCTTGCTATTTGTATACGCCAGCATACGGGGAATCGCTTGTTTGCACAACGATAAAGCACGATTAGCGCGGCGAAACGATAAGAAACGATCCCGCGCGCTCGTCCTCGTGGAATTTCGTGCGCGCGATGAAGTAGTCCGCGGCGCGGCGCGGCGCATACAGAGTTTGATTTAGGGCATCGCATTATCGTCGCTATCCGACAGGGCAATCGCGACGAGAGACGATAAACGCGATGCGAATCGCACGAAAAAGAATTGCCCCCATCTCTCCGTTCTGACACACCAAGTCCCGGTCGCTGTCGCTATATTAATGACGAATGAAAGAAAATAGCTCGAATTTCTACTTTATAAATATTCCATGCCATTTCGCGCGAGGCCATTATCTCCCGCGAATGTCTACCGGTCAAATCTCTTTATACCCACTCGGCGTTAATTGGAGACGAGATTTCAGATTTTATTTTTCAAAACGTCGTTATAATTTCGCGTGTGCCGCGATTTGACCTCCCCATCAAATTTTCATTAAAAGATTATTTTGAATCAACAAAGTCTGAACTTGGCTCTCTGCAGTAGTCTAATAATATTTTTTATGCAACACGTGCATGGAAAGTGTCCCATTACGCACGCTACGCGTGCGTGATAGACCACTTTCCAGGCACTTGCAACATAAAATAGGGAGTGTAAGTCGTGTGTAAAGATGAAAATTCCCGGGTGCGGAGTTTACGGTAACCGCACCCGGGAATTTTCATCTTACCTCACTTGTTACACAAATAACTATTACATCACACGTGCGTGGAAAGTGGCACATTACGCGCGTAACATTACCGCACTGTTTTGACTCGTGTGTGGAATTGGCCATCCGTCGCACAGATGACGCGCGTGCAATAATGGGCCACTTTCCACGCACTTTGTAATATAAAATAGCCTATGACCCATAAAATAGCTCATAACTCGCCTTCGGCTCGTGCGTCCACTCCGCGTCCGTGTCCAATTCTCAACTTCCCGCACTTGTTACACAAATAACTATTCCAACCTTAAACTGCGCGCCGACTACCTTTCACGATTTACAAGTTATGGAAAGAATATGTGTAATACACACAAAAAATATTATTAGGCTACAAAGATCCAAGCTTGGACCGTAAATTAAGCTTATTTAATGTTGATTGATTGTATAGCATAATAATCTCTTATCATTGAATTTTCTTTTATCATTGGATTCGACGGGAGACGTTGTATTACATCTGTTTTCATTCTCGCCTCTCTCTCTCTGTCTCGCCCTTTATTCGCTCCATCTCTCGTCGTTTTGCTGTTCGTGTCTAGCGGCTACTTATCGATTTTTCGTTACGCCACGCGCGCAACCTTGGATTGTCGCGTTTTTCGACTTCGTACCGAGAGAACGTAATCGCAACATTATTTTCGCGTTCGCGTCATAAACAGGCGTGCTCCCCTTTCTCTCCCTACCGGGGGAGAAACGATACGCGCGAGAAGCGAAAGTGCGGCCGTACGAGCGACAAAGCGGTGGAGCTTGACGGACCGCGATCGCGCGGAATTAACCCAGGGTCTCGCGTGTTACCGAACGTCGTATTTCGGTAATTATATCGAGCCTGTAATTTCGCCGTTATTAATATTTCTAACGGACAGGCGCTATAACCGAATGGTGCTTTAATGAAGGAAGCGGCATTGATCCGAGTCACCATCGGTCGGCCAGACGCGACCACGCGGCGCGGCGCGGCGGCCCGGATTCCGAATTCACCCTCGCGCCGCGGCGCGCCGGCTGCGTGACGATTGTACGCGGCATTACCGCGGCTTATCCTGAAATTAGCCTGCTGGGTATCGTTCCCGGACCTGGGCGGCGTTATCCCCGCCCGCGAATAGAGCCGGGGCCGAGAGTAATATGAGGCGAGTAAGGCAAGGGTTCGCAAACAGCCCTGCCGGGAACGACCGCTTGTTGCGGCGGGGCACGCAATCGTATAACGTATACGACATTCCCCGTGCTCCATAATTTAAAGGGCATTTCTGGAGCCGCCGCGCGCCGACGAGCGGCATATGGCCGAGAGTTATGAGTGGTCGTGGATTTTTAATCAGATCGGATCCCTCGGTACATATATTAACGATTGTATTTCTCGGCGGTCGTCGTACGCGACTGGAAACTCGGACATCACGGCAATGGAAACGACAGTTGCGTGTAGTATTGGCGTATCGCGCACGTGAAACAATAATAGACGCGTGTACACTGAAAAAAGGTTTTAGTTATAATAACCAAGGCTTGGTGAAATAGCTTCAACTAAAGGGTTTAGTGATTATGACGAAATCATTTGGTTAATGTTAACAAATTTGGTTAACATTAACCAAATATTTTGTCATAATCACTAAACCCTTTAGTTGAAGCCTATTTCACCAAGCCTTGGTTATTATAACCAAAACTTTTTTTCAGTGTATATCTGCGTAAACGCATGTACTGACAATCTCTCTTACATATAAGCTACGTTTCAGTTATATAACATGAGCTATATGTGTTACATGTGCTTTTCATGCGCGAAACTTGTACAGTTCCAAAAAACGAAGACTTTAAAGAATGGCACATACTTGTAATACCGACAATTGCACGTTCTTGTATAGTACCGGCGATTTTTCATTTCGAGATTTGAATATATAGATTTATTAGAGATATATTTCTAACTCCGCAACATGGGTGCAGAATGCAGAAATAAATGCGGCTCGCAGCAAAGTCGGACGCAAAGTTGTCAAATGCGCTATATTTATTACGGCTTTGAAAGAATTGTATAGAATCCGACTACACAGGATGTAACGGCGATAGCTTTTCCACCAATATTTCCGCCGCCGATATCCCGTCATGCTTTCGAGAGAGAGGAACGGTATTCTGGATTTAATAAAGTCTCAAACGGTACGTCAAATCGAAATTTTGCTTGTCTTATTTCTTGTCCCTCTATTACCGGGCGAGATTGGAAAGGGGATGGCCTATATCCCCTGGCGAACAACATTGCACGGATACGCTGCTACGTTATTTAAAAGGTATACCGCGCACGACGACGCTTCGTGCATCGCTCGATGATTCGAAAGGGGTATAACGACGCTCTCGGCTCGGCTCGGCTCGGTCAACGCTGCTGCGTTAACGGGGCCGTTCCGTCGCCCCTCGCCCGCTTTCCGTCTCCCCGATGCGGAAAGGCAGCGAACGAGGGTGCGCGAGGGTTCCACGAGGGTGAAACACCCACGTGGAAACAGTGGCGAGGGAAAAGTGACGAGAGAAAGCGGAGAGCGTTAAGAGTAACGGTACTTGCGCGAATTCTCGTCTCGACGTTGCGTCGTCGAGAGGCGTCGGTCGGCGCGCGATGTGTCGTCAAAACTTTCATACGTCGGCGACGCTGGAATGACGGCGCGGCGAGCCGACAGTCGCTCATTGCATATTAATGGAACTATCTCGGAGAAACTATATTTATCGAGACAAATAACGTCTTATTTGTCTTAGACGTAAGGCGTAATATTTTCGCCTTTACTTATACATGGCGAAGGGTTCGAGTTCGTTAACTCATTCAATCGCGACTTTCTCTCTTATTGGGATTAATGGATATTACGCAAGTCACGGCGGTGTAGCCGTCCGGTCACGTATTCGCGCTGGAGTTTATTGAGACGCCTTAGGATAAAGGGATATTACGAGGAGTTGTGTTTTTTGTTACGCGAAGTTCGCAACGCGCACAGAACAACACGCGCAATTACATCGGCGACTTTTTTTCTCTCTTTCGCTCTATCTTCTCGCAGAATATTGGCGATGATCTGAATTTCGAAACCGGCAGGGATCGATTTTACGATAAATTGGCGATCGGCACGGTTATCGCGCGAGCGCGGTATATAGCTCCACGAACAGCCGAATGGATCGTAATTAAGATGTTAAACAGATGCAGAGCGCCGATGGGTATATTAATTAGCCGCTATTCATTCGCGCGATCGCGTACCTATGAATCCGAAATGAGATCGCTCGATGCCGTCGGTTTCCCTTACCCCGCCGCCGCGACCGTTCCCTCCGCTCAGCCGGATACACTCGCGGCCGGATGCGGAATGAAAGGGGAAATTGGCCCCGCGCGCGCGGGTCCGCGAACTTTTCCCTGCGATTAGCCGCCCTCTTCCCTTTTTCCAAGGTTCCTTTTACGTCCGGTCCGTCGTCCACAATCAGGTGCATTTCTGGGGGACTGGAAGCCCGCCGTGCGCCGCTGCGCCGCCTCGTGCTGAAACACGTCTATCCATCTTCCTGCGTCTTTCAGAGACCTTTCAGGTTTATTGCGGCGTAAACAAGACCCCCGCGAAAGGATCGTTTGCTCGCCGCGCGCCGTCAAAGGTGCAGCGTAACTACCTAACTATTTTTGCTCTCGCGCGTCGACGCGATTTACCTACTTACGACGGAACGTTCATCGCGCGGAAATTTCCTAATTTGATGCATTACGAGTAATTCGATCGGCGAGGGTGATGCGCGCGCGGGGGTGTAATTAGTTTATTCGGGGGGACGTATTATGTACGTATACGAAGTTATATCCGGCATGAATTTAAATTCACGCCGATGTAAATGTGTCGCCGATGGCACAAGTATTCCATTCGTCGATGCTATTTAATGGACATGCAGATACGTAGATGCAATGATGATTAAAGTTATTTATATTCCCGGCGAGGAGTCGGAATATAAATTGGGACGTTGGCGAATGACGAGGATTTACGAGTCGGGCTCATTTCGCGGAGAACGTGCGAATGATGGGCGATAAGGCCGATGGAAAGAAAGGCCGCTGAACCTGAGACGGCGGAAAGTTTTGAAGATTATTTCGAATTAGTTTTAATTCGCCGTAATTGGTCGCAAAGCGACGCCGCACCGGAAGCGGCGGGCGGGAGGGAGGGAGGGAGGGAGGTGGGCCGAAAATTCGTTTTAATTAAAATTGATAATCCCGAGTGAATGGGTATTACGTAAGTAACCTCTCGGCTGCATTGGGAATCGAACAAGTTTTCCCCCCTTTGAAAGTTATTTGAGATTGCTAGTTACGTCCAGCTCCGAAGAGCTAATGGCGACGTTGTGCAATCGTCCGCACACAAACACAAACGCCGACGCACTTACGCAAGCTACACAATTGTGCTGTCGACGATACGGACCCTGTTCATTCTACTTTCTTGTATTACATCGGGGGGTGGACGACAGCGATAAATAATCGTGGGATATCCGCGTATACTCCCTGTACATGATACTCTTCATGTAAGTTATGTTCGCACATATTTCTGAAGGATAAAAGCTGAACAATATCTGTGCCGTAGACAAGTCTCGTTCATTGTGTCACGGCGTTACTGTTAACTGTTGTACGAGAAATAGCGAGGATAGCATGGAAGACAATGCCGTTAAGCGAACGGATGAGCAAACACTCCAGATTAATTGTCCCTTTCGTTTAAACTTTCATTTTATTTATGAGTCATTTTTATTTATTTCTCAAAATAGACTAGACGTATATATAAACGTACAAAGAAATGTACAATAGATACAAATCTATAAAAGCGTGGATCTGTGAATATTTGGAAATACACAATCGATAATATCGCTATCGAGACGTATAAAACATAATCTAATTATTATTAAATATCATCGTAAAATTAATTACAATTGATTCATTAATTACAGTTGTAATTTATCTATATAATCTTCTATCAAGATAAAACTTGACAGAAGAGGATACACAGATGCTCTAAATAAAGAGCGCAGCGGTATTGTCTCTCCTCTCTCGTCGAATAGTTATCCAAGTAAAACAGAGCGATACAGAAAGAGCCAGACCTGCAAATAGACAAACGGATATCCAGATAGGCGGTCTGATAGAATATCGATAGCGGTATATCTCGAAAGAGGAGGAAGGGAACACGTCGTGACAAGACCGCCTGCCTCGTAGCAGGAGTGCGTTCATCTTGCGAATGCATACACACACACATACACACACAAAACACACACGTAGGGGGCGGAAAGGGAAACAACGCCACAACGCGGGGGGTGTTGCGGGGGAAGAGAGGCCTCGACGGGGGTGCCAGGAGGAAAGGGGAGACTGGACCTATCGAGGCCGGCTCGGAGTTGTTCGGAATCTATCGGTGGACCAGATTTTACTCGTATACGTACGCACATTCACCCCCGCGGCACAACGACGTCGGAGAGGGTGCGTGTCGCTCCGCCCGATGTACATGTGTGAGTGCTCTTTCCCGTGTACGTACACCCGTCGCTAAGACACGTTTAACAACGCGGGGGACGCAGGCGCGGTTTCGCGCGCGGTCACGCTCGCGCACTCGCGGCGCGCGTCGCCGGCGCCGTCGTCGTTTCGCGGAAGGAAATTGATTCTGCGCGAAACGCAACGGGGGTTCGCAGCAGCGACGGAGCCAGCCGTGCACCACCAGAGAGAAGCCGGGCTCGGCGGGCCGCGCATACTCTTCCGCCGGGGAATAATCACTCCCGTGATCGAGTCGCGCAGGGATCCGCGTTCGCTCCACGTAACGCTCAGCCCGACGACCCCCGACCGCGGCGTATTATGTAAGGGGGATGTTGCCGCCGTCGTCGCTCTCTTACGCTACCCTTTCACACGCGCGCCGTACTGGCTGTTGCTACTGCTGCTGCTGCTGCTGCTGCTGCTGAAGAGGAGAAAGAGAGAGAGAGCGAGAGGCCGAGCGGAGAGGTGCCTCTCCGACGACATGCGAAGAGACGCGTCCGACGCGACGACGACGGACGACGAGCGAGGATCGCAGACAGCCCTGGTGAGACACGTCGACGGCGACGAGCGACCGAAGCATCCATGGAACTGAAAATCCTCCTGTGGGTTCACATCGTGGGTGAGTTACCTTCCCCGACGCGGCGCGGGCCCTCCCGCACCGCCCTGCTTCCCTCGATCGTACGTGCAATGCGTATACACGCAGAATCTCCCTCTTTGTAATATTTGGCAATAATATTATACCCATTGTCACATCGACGGCATGCATGTGCTCCGGGACACCCTCCCGCTATACCGTCCGCCTAAATTCGCGTGTCCTGCCGCGATGCCTTCCCGCTGGCTAGCTGCCTCGCACGCTCGTTAGCCCCGACAGACGGCATCCTGCGATATAGATTTCATCCTTGCGGCCGTTCCTGTCGGCCGAAGCGAGATTGCTGCGATGGCTTATTCAGCCAACGTGGATCGTACGCGCGGAGCGCGCCGCTCTACTCCTCTCGAGATGGACCACTTTCGCGTGACCGGAGCGACGGCATCACGAGCTTGCAGCTGCAAAATACGGAAATAAGTCGAGTTAGCCGCGAACAAATATTTCGCTCGAAAACGTAATATGTACGTTTGCACTGACACACGTTTGAGTAAACACATGTGCGTGTACGTGTGCAAACCGACGATATATAAATTTTACCCGCGTGTGTTCGACTTTTCGGTCAAGCTATTACATTAAGCCCGATGAATTTATTATGTTAACATGGATTAAATTAAATTGCCGATATTAAGCGATATTAAATTATCGCATCGAAACGCATGGGGCGACGGACGATAAAAATTTCAAGCTAAGCGCGTGCGTCTATACATTACCATCGTTAATTTAGCTCCACCGTGAAATTCATGCCTGAGTGCGCCAGGTCAAGACACTTTTTCACGATATCAGAAACTTTCTCCATTACGGATATTAGCATAAAGTATATATATATATATGCATACACGATGCGGTACGCGCGAAAATTACAAAGCCATCGCCATCGTAAGGATTATAATAACGCGATACGCAAACGTCGTCGTCGGGGGGACGGAAGAGAAAAGGGAGGTAGTGCATCGGGAACGTCTGTCTGAATCTGCGGGATTTCCCAGCTCGTGGAAATGGATTTCGTCTCGACGTTGGGCGTTGCTACGGGGAACAAAGCGCAAAAAACTGCTAGCCCGGGTCTCTCTCTCGTCTCGGGATGAGGAAGAGGATCCTTTTTCGCCGCGAGCGTTGAACTAGCGAGAGAGCCCGGCGGTGTACCCGAGGAATGTCGGACGCTGGTGTCGGTCGGGTCGTTGCACCGTTCGCCATAAAACGTGCGGGCGTTCCCCGTAATAGGGCATTAACAAATTTAACGAATTCCCATCACGGTGGTACATAATCGCATTAATGACATTCTGGCGAATGCGATTTTACGACCCGCGCGCGGTGAAGAGCCCTCTCCCCGCTCGAGCCGGATGAATTCACGCTCCGCTCTGCGCTAGCAAATCTGGCCTCATCAAACTTCCTCTCTCTCATCGATGTTTTTCTTCCTTAATATTAACGCTCGCGTCGGCGAGCGATCAAATATCTGATTATCCTGAATCTTGAGACTTCGCGACGATTCTCCGTAAATGGAGACTCCATGCTCGATGCCAGTCTTGTGTCAATCTTGCTCTTCTTTCGAAGATTATATTTTAAAACAGCTCTGTCATCGATAGAAGGATCTTTCGCTAGATAAGTGTTTTTCTAGTCGGAATTCTTTGTAATATGCAGGTGATTATGAGAAGGACATAATTTCTATTATGCATGATAGACCGGTGGGGTTAAAAAAATATCTTCAACAATTCAATAAATTAGCAAGTTTTAAATTATCGAGAAATCGTTATGTTGACATGCTGATAAAAGATATTCATCTGTCGTTTGCAGCATGTGATTAATTATCGAAATCGGCGAATTAAATCTTAATGTCTCCTCGTCGCGATAAAAATGGACGGGACAGAGAACCGTAATATCGAGAAATAAACTCGCCGGAATTATACCATTTTCAATCCCGCTAACAAAGAATAAACGCTTGATAAATGAAGTGTTAAAATGTATACTCCACGCGATCGTCTACGTCATTGCAAACCTGCGCGTCTGACGTTAACAAACATCTCGCTTGAAAACGAAATAGCGCGCTTCAAATTGAATGGATTCCGAAACCCGATATTTAAGCGCGAGATATCCCGTCTGCATTAGCGCGATATTTTTACGAGCCGGGGATCTACTGTATAAAAAGCGAGTTATAACCGAGTTTTTCTTCCTAAAAAAAAAAACTAAAAAAAAAAAAACGAATGAGGTAACTTCGCCTATCTACGCGTTGCCATTTATAACGCAGATAACGATGTACAGCGGCGCGGCGCAACGATTGTTCCGTTATTACGGTATCTCGCTTTTATCAGTTTGCGCTAAAAATAGACAGAATACAGATAACATTTTCGCGGAATCTCGCGGAATCAAAGTCTCAACGACGCGTTCTCGTCAGTAATTTTCGTTCGATCGCGCGCGAGCCTTTTGCCGGCGCGCACAAAAGATAAGCTTCCTATTGGAGCGTATATGGGGATGTGCGAAGCGTCGAAGCGCACGACGATACGGGCCTCCTCTTCCTCTTCCTCCTCTCGCTTTCTCCCTTTCCGCAAATGCGATTCGTCGCTTCGCTCGGCAGCTAATTAAGCCGATCGCTCTACCGAACGTCATATCCGTTCTGCAGATCCGTCCGCGCGATTGTCCGATCGGGCGAAATCGCGTTCATTGCGCGAGAACGCTGTCCCGTTAAACCGAGCGTATCGCCATTAGTGTAAGCGAATTAAGCTGAACTCGCTCTCGTATATCGGCATCGAATATTCCGAATCGAGCCGCTGTCTCTCGAGCAGATTGATATTACCTACTTCAACCATCGGATACATCGGGCGAGTGGAAATTATTGCGAAGCGCTTATTGTTTGAGCATTTACTCCTTTTTTCTCTCTCCTCTTTTCTCTTTTTCTCTCTTTCTTTTCCTTTTTTTCATTTTTGCGAGAGGCTGTAACGTGACATTCGATTTTCCTCCAAAAACTCGGATGGCTCGGAGCGAACTCGCCTCGTTAACATCTCGGCCCATTATCGTCGTCGCTCGAGAGCGCTTCACGAGTGCGTTACGACGTCGTGCGTGCTTTATCTGTTTCTTTCGCACGACGGCACGTTCTTTGCCTTCAGCACGACGACGACGACGATAGTCTCGGGCGAGGCGAGTCGTCACCTCAACCCCTTCTTTTTTCCCGTCAGTCGTCGCTTTTGCTTGCCGCAAATCCACTTTTTATTAACGACTAACGACCGGCCGCGAGAGAGTGCTCTACTCGTGGTTTTGTAACTAAATACCCGTAAGCCCCGTAAAGTGCCTCTAAACGGGGCAGGGGGAACATTACGCCCGAATCGTCACACCCTTTAATGCGCTGGGGCAATATTTCCCTGCGACGATACTTTCCTTCCCCCGAAACAACTTCATCCAATCCGTGAAACTGCGAGAGAGCTCCCGAGCATTATATCGATCCCGAGGAAAGAAACGCTAAGAATTTCTCGCCGGCGCGGCGCGACGCGGCGCGCGGAAACTTTCGCATTGAAATCGTTGCGTTACTGGCATGAATCATTTACACGGAAACTTTAATACCGCGGACTTTCTTTACATAAACAGGATCTCCAACTCGAGTTTGCTGACCACGAAGTTTGTCGCCTAATTGAATACGGTAACAAGTACGACGCCGCGACGCTGCGTTATGTGACTCGTAAGTTTTAGATTTCTCTCCTTCAAGAAAGAGAGAATATACATTCAGAATACGTGTGTAAAAAAAACAGAATTCATAAACTACAAATGGGATTCTCCCTTTCAGCGATCGAGATTATGAAACGCTTAACAGATTTATTATGTAATCCTTTTATGCAAAAGTTATGCGCGAACACATAAATAGCCGGAGAATGGGACCGTTTCGAAAGAGCGAACGATTCTCGAATACGTCGGCACGTGGAAATTCCGCGCGAAGGGCGCCGCGACGAGACGAGATTCGTTTGGGGGAACGAGTTCTGTTTCTCGCGTGAGATCGATCCCCATTCCTCGTGAATGAGAATATTTGGCCGGTCGTCGGTGGCGCGGCCAGCGAGGGGGGCAGGGGAGGAGAGAGGAGGGGGACGGGGGCGCAACGCGGGAAGGATTCTATTCGCGATCGATAAAGGATTCCGACGGCCGACGTGGGATTCGCCGAACAATTTCAAATCCGCGGATGAGAGAGAGAAAGAGAGAGAGGCAAGAGTGCGTTGCGTCGTTGCCGTTATTATAAGAAACTATTTCTCGCGAACCCGTATTATATTCGCGGTATCCTTTCATTACGAGGATTTCCGCGTAATGACGATGTCGCTCTGATAACCAGTTCGTGGGGCTGCCTGCGAAGCCCAGTGGTTCCCAAGCTCGCGCGGCGCGCAAGGATCATTTGATCTAATTAAAAGATGAGGCTTCCTTACGATAGTCGCACACAGAAGGGTCTGAGGAAATATAATCTTTAATTAACGTAATGTATCTACCGTCGCGGCTTTTTGTTCCGTCGAGCGTAATGCAGCAGTGTATAAGGCGCCTGAAGGAAGAAATATGATATCTTTATGTACTTAAAGGACGAATAAACTACAATGATGGCAAATTATTATCTTCACGCGGATCGAGCCAAAAGTAGCGAGATAACGTTTCGCGAGATCGAGTCGTGAAAAAGTAGCCCATACGGAATACCAAATCGAAGTAGACCATCGGCTGGAACTTTAAAATCGATAGCTACACACAATATTATATGACGTAGCGCTTTTATTTTAGCTCGCTCTTCCAGATAGGCGAACGGTCCCCGTCGTCGCTTTCCCTATTTGGGAAACACTGTCCGCAGGCGTAATCGATGAGGTATGCATCGCGGGGCAATATTCAGCCGCCTCTCATGACATGACACGGCAGAAATTCACCTTCGGCTTTCATTTCCTCTTTTCCCTCGGGGGCATGAGTCGAGATTCGGATCCGTATACGCGGGTCCCTCTGCGTCCTGCACGTGTGCCCTAATAACTTCGCCAAGATCATCCGTCCCGATAAGCGCGCAACGCGAGCCGGACCGCCGTTTCAGCGACAAACGGGTGTATAATACGGTTACCGCACGCCGTCGCGTCGGCGGCACAGATAAAATATAATTAACGAACCCCTCCTTTCTTTCTCTTTTTTTCGTAGGAATTTGTTCGGGTCTGAGAGGAGTGCGCATCCAGATACCGACGGCCGTGAAGAAGGGCGAGTCGGCGACGCTGAAATGTTGGTACGACACCGAGGGCGACCCATTGTACGCCGTCAAATGGTACAAGGGGGGTCGAGAGTTTTATCGCTATGCCCCAAACGAGAGTCCGCCCGTCAAGACCTTCCCCATCGGGAACCTGACGGTGAAGGTAAGTTTCCCCTCCCCCCGTCCTCGATTCAAGGAGACGGACGAGCTTACAATCTCTGGTGTCCCGCGGGTGTCGGCCGACGCGAAATCTTGAGATCTTTTCGTGCTCCGGCGGGATCACGCGGAGAAAAAAAGCGGGTGTCAAGAGGAGCAAGAGAGAAAGAGAGAGAGAGAGAGGGGGGGGGTGAGGATTTATTGCGGTCGAGAAGTTGCGAATAGAACACGATAACGCCGATAGCGCCGGAACGTACAGTTCCTGCTTGTTGTATAGCGTACCGTTCTACATATCGGCTGATCGAAGTTTTTGAATTCGAGCTGTCTCCCTACGAGAGGGGTAACTGATGGCCGTCGCCCGTCGTCGATGTGCGCGCCGCTCGTCCCACTGGTGTGTGCGGGCGTCGCGTTTTCCCTCCATTAAATTTCGTTTTTATTTTCCTTTTTAATTTTTTAACTGGACAGGAGTTTTATATCGCGTTTTTTTTTATTGTAGTCTTATATTCGATTTATGGTATCGCAAATTCTATATTTTTTACAAATTGCATTTTTGTCATTTGCCAACTATGAGAGAGAATCGATGACACACTCTGTTATTTACATCAGCGGATTTTATATTATACATACGTATACCAGTATTATACACACATGTATGTAATATTGCGACGTTTGAGTTGCAATTTTTTATTCTTTTTAAAATGTATCTCCCCCTCTCTAAATGAGATACGTTCCACCTCACTCTATTTTATTCCAACGTTTCGCGGATGCATCGTTTACACGCCTCAACCCAGTTGCTTAAAACGCCGTTAAATATAATTTTATGCGCGGTCCGGCAGAGAGTCCAATTAAAAATTCCGCATTTCGTACACGACAGCTCCGATTACGATCTAATGACGGTTGTTATGACGAACGTCCCGCGCGTGGTGAAACGCGACACGCATCCACGGTGTCGGTGGATAGATCATACCGCATTATTGCGCTCGCACGCGCGTTTCTTTTTTTTTAACGTCCGCGACCCGTTTCTATAGCGCACCGCATTTGTGCGATATATATACGGACGCCGAGCCGCGGGGGTTTCCGCTGCAATTCGGACACCTTGCTGCGATAGTCATTATTTTTACATCGCCGATAACGACTCTCGGCAATCGGCAGCCTCGATATTTAACAAAATAGAGAAGAGGTGGAAAACGAAAATGCAAGCCCGAGTGCATCGCCGAATATTTAACATCGCCGCGGATGGACCGCGCGGGGAGAACGCGAGACGGGGATTCCCCGTTTGGGAATCAAATCGGGGCTGGATATCCAGGATATCAAATAACCAGGTCGGTCGCATGTCGCGCGATTGGTGGATGCATTGGTCATTAATGGATTGGACGGATTCCTCTCGTAAGCGCGCCGCGTTACGTATTCTCTCGCGTATGTACACGTACATACATGCCGCGCGTATCATCCGGGAGAATTCCCGCAGTCCTCGTGTCTCCGATAATCCCTACGACGAAGACGAAGATGAGAACGGCGACGAGGACTCGCCATCGTGCCGAGGCGCGCGGCACGATCGTAATGAATTACCGTTGTTCCGCAGAAAACGGAGAGCAACGCGACGCAGGTCGTGCTGACGAAGTTGGAATTGGAGGCGGCGGGCGCGTACAGCTGCGAGGTATCAGCCGACGCGCCTTCCTTCCACACGGCTATGGTTGACGCGGCGTTGAACGTCGTCGGTAAGTATCTCCCGGTGCTCTTGCGCTCGGGCACGTTAATAACTTAGTACGCCTGTCGTCGACTGCATAAAAACACGGTTAGAGCGTTATTACTAGACGGACGATTTAACGCGCCTCGTCCGCTTTAACGGCGCGTCTCCCCCTTTCCTCCCCCTGCCCCTCCCCGTCCGCTGCGATATCGAGTTTTTGATAAGGGAAATAATAATAAGCGCGCTATTTAAATCGCATTCTCGTCGTCAATAAAACTTTTACGATAATTCACCGTAAGATCGACGAACCGAACGCGCTTCGCGGAGGTAAAAACGCGAAAGGGAGGGAAAAGGAGAAAAACGAGGAGACGCTTACGCCTCGCGAGCGACGCCTTTCGCAATTTACAGGGGAGGGGGAGGGGGTTGCGCGCACCGAGTAATATATTTTAACGACGTAAATTGCATGTCGCTATTTTCGAGGTTCCTTCATTAAAACGTGTGGCGTCCGATAAAGTTAGGCGCCGACAACATTTTGCCGAGGGTTTTTCCTTTTTCGAATACACGGTAATCTATTCCGATATTACGTTACGAGAGCGTAACCCTTCGGGTAACGGGTAACCACTCCGGGTACAATTAAATGTCTTTTTTAATTACTCGCGTCTCGCGCGCGCGCGCGCGTTACAGCCAGCCGCGAATGAGGAACAAGAAATATATATTCCGCGTGCATCGCGAGTTTCACGGAATTTCGGAGACGCGACACAAATCTTCCGCGAAAGACGGGGCGGGACTATTCAATTCTCGCGTCAGAGAGACGCAGCGACATTTTTATTCTCCCCCACATCTCGTGTCGTAAAGGAGCGACGAGGCGCGCGAATTTACGTCCACCGTAAAAAGTGAAAAAGTAATATTTCGCGAGCCCGGGGCTGCCGGCGACACGTGCAGGCGCTTGTAACGAGTCGCGCGTGTGTGCGTGCTCGACGACGCATTACGATAGCGAAAAACGACCGAGCACGCGAGCGCGAATCGCTCCGTCTATCGTAAGAGAAAGAATTTTTCGTACAAGAGACGAGAGCGCGAGACGGGGGGTTGTCCTCCTCCTTGTATCGACCAACTGTCACCGTTCCGCCGAAAGTTTCGACTGTGTCGGGCTTTGAGAAACGACGACGGGTCCGGTCAAGCTCGGTCAAAGCGACAACGTCTCGTCTGCACGCAAGCTCAAGCGGTGCTTGATCGCGTGAGGGTGTACAGGGTGGCTCGAACGTAAAGAATTTCATATACGTATTCTTTGTTCTAAAGCCTTGTATTCGCGATGCTGGAAATCGCTCCGAGATCTCGGACGGAGAAAGAATTGACCAATTGCATTGTTCAACTGGCCGAATTGTTCAAATGTAATTCGTTCATAATCTCGGAGCGATTTCTAGTATCGTGGACACAAGGCTTTATTAGCATTTACTAATGAGAAAACGTTATGCGCGATTGAAAAAAATGGTTTTCTTATCGTCGATTTAAAAATTTCACGTGAGATGAATTTTACTTCACTATGGACCATGCAATTTGAGAATTTATTGCGAACGCGTTAATGTGAGAAATTGAAGATTTGCTGAAAAGAGATGATAGTTTTCCTCGATATTTTCGCCAAGAGAAAATCTGTTTTCGACACCACGAAGTAGTATGTATGCATGGAGAAGAGGGTGGCTCACCGAGGCCGAGAGAGGGGGGGGGCTGAGGTGGCTAGATCTGGAACACTCTATATATGTGGAGTATATATTGCCTTCGCAGAATTGCCCTCTGAGTTGCCGTCGATACAGGGACTAAAGAGGAAATACCACGTCAACGATCCGCTACGTTTGAACTGCACATCCGGCCGGAGCAAGCCAGCCGCGAATCTCACTTGGTATATCAACGATCGACAGGTATGCTCTAACTGCTAATGATAGTAATGCGCGCGCGGTTAGACGAGGGGGATATAGACGGACGGAAAGGAACGGGAGGAGAGGAGGATCAGATACCTCTATTTAGTTTACCCCGGCTTTGATCCATTATCCCTGATCAAACGTCAGAGACAAGGGAGCTTATGGGATACGTTCCTCCTCGAGCTTGAGATGTTCCGCAAAGTTGGAGAGAGAGTAGCATTCGCGGTGCGGAAAATAATTTAACATTCTGATCCTCGATTAGCGTACAACATTAACGTAAATATCTCTCGATCACGGCTTAATTGAGAACAGCGTTCGGAAATTTTGACTCTTTGCATATCGAAAATCTGTCCCTAATTATTTAAGCAATTAAATCTGCGCTATCGATATTTTATTAATTATAAAATTAAACGGTTGAAAACTAAAAATAAAATGCTGAAAATTTTTTTGGAGATTGGATGCATGTTTTAAAATGACGGATATTTTTACAAAATGTAATTTGCAATGCTCAAAATAGCTCCCCTTAATCGCCTTACGTCAACGCACCTCTACGTAAGTTATTTCGCGTGCTAGGCACGAACGCATGACCGCCGGAAAATTGATATCGCCATGCTACCAAGAATTTATATAACAGCAGCATTAACGATATACGAAGCAGAGCGCAGATATACTTTTTCATTTTTATTCCGCGATATCAGTATTTATTTCACCTCTTAACAGTCCATTATACTATCGTCAACTCATCGCGGTTATCAAATAAAATCTAATTAAGTTTAGTTTTTTTTTAATTAAATATATTCGAGATAATTAACTTCCATATCAGAATATATATGGCTCTGACACACATATATAATTGCGAAAAACTAATTTTTCCACATTATCCACGTTATATTTTTTTACGCTATGCATATTTATATCTCTACATCAGCGACCGTATACATTTAGAGAAGTTTTATCTAATCCCCGTTGACTAATTTACTTATCTTTTCTGTTTCCTCTCCCTTCAGCCTCTCAAATCGCACGTCCGCACGTACAGCCCGCTCGACACGAACGAGTCGGAGTGGCAGATTTCGCAAATTGGACTCCAGTTCCTGGTTACGCACGATCACTTCGTCAACGGCAAGCTGAAGATACGTTGCAGCGCGTCGATATACGACATTTATTGGCAGAGCACGGAAGTCAGCACCGAGGAGGATCGGCCGCGGGTGATACACTACGAGCCCGCCGCGACTATCGTCGGCATCAACTACCTCCAGCCACCGCCAAATTTTCAGACCGGCCAGAAGAAGCCCGACGGGCAGGTTGGAGTGAAAGGTAAAAAGCTTCCTCACTTTTCCACTTGCCGGATCAACGTGACGCAATTTCATTATTCCCAAGAAAGAGAGGCGGTGTGCCCGTAAATCTTCTCGGTCGACTCTCTTGAACCTCGATTATTTATCGAAATTCGAGACACTTCGGGAATCTGAACGCGAACGCGGGCGCGGATTTATTTGCTTCGAGAGAGCGTTCTATTTTTTTTCGAGCTTGAACAACATCCGGCGGGTTCTTTGAGCTCCTTAACGTTTGCTTTGAAACACAGAGTCGGAGCGTCCAGCAAGCCACACGCTGCGTTAAGCCGCGATCTGAATTCCTCCGTGCGCGCGGCTTAATCCCTCGAGAAAGAAAAACGAAAACAAAGAATGAGTGGATCGTATTATTAGAGCGTCTCGTTCGATAATTTTTCAGTGCTGGGGTCGTCCACTGGGGTGAGCCTGCTGCGGCCGTCGGCGAGGATCATTTTGGAATTGTTTGCGCTTCTTCTAATCGTCATTCGTTAAAGGCATATATAGTGCATTGGTTCGAGAAACGCGCTTTGGAACACTTTGCGTACGTGTTTGTAAGAGGACGAGGAGCAGGAGGAGGAGGAGAAGAAGAAGGAAGAGAAGGAGGTGGAGGAGGGCTCGAGAGGCGCTTTGTGCGAGGATGACGTTTCCTCTATGGGATCGCCTCGGATCACCACGCAACAGCAATATACAACCGGAGCGAATACAGAGGGAGCTCCTTGGGTCACGTCACAGCGATGAAACTCTGAAAGGCCTTGTTCGAATTGCCGGAGGAATGGAAGTGACGGGGACGCGCGAGACCGAGGATTCGATTGGTTTCGGAGGGCAGAAAAGGCCGAAAAAATAATCGTGGACGTGGCGGGCGAGCCCCCCGCCCCGCGCGCGCGAAATGATTTATCCGACGTTCACTCGTCCCGACGATCAACGAATGTCCAAAAAGCACTACAGCGACGAACAGACACGCGGCTGGATATATATACTCGCGATATATATATATTCGGGAGTTATTTTACTATTATTAGACCATATACTCTTTGCTTCCTTCCAGCGGGGATAATGTGTTTGCAATGTGTAGGTATACGTATACATATATAGTACGTTTCGTCGCATCATACGAGAAGATAGTTTTTTTTTCGTACTTTTATAACTCAGAAAGAGACTATAACGTAGCATGAATGTACGTGCGTATTCCTCGACAGCGTAATAACACTCATACACGTGGATACAGACACACATATACGGAAGTATAAACAAATGTGCATGTACACGACAGATATGAGTAGGGTAAAATCACTCGATGCAGACCAGCGTACATACACATGATACATACATTCACACAGTCTCTCACACACACATACACATACACTGTCGTCACACTTTTTCTCTGTACGAATAACTGATAAGTATAAAAGTGTTCGCGAAAATACATATTGCGGCCCGCCTAAGTATTTTACAGTGTGCGAGATGATGTACCTGAATCGGATATTGGCGCGAACTTCTTTTTTTTGTGTTGCTATTTAGGGACTATGTATTATATATATTATATAATAAGTGAGGAAAAGATGTGCTATATATATATCGAGTTACATGGTAACGACACAACTTTGTGTATCTCGGTCATTCCATTTCGTATTAAAGCGTAATTAATTTATTGATGAGGCTGATTTAATTGATGTACAGTACGATTTATGGAGTTTATTATAAATTCATTAAGTATATTGTCACTGTGTTTCTTTGTATGTAACCTCTATATCTCTTATATCTCGCCGCAATTCAAACCGTTATACTCTAATACCTTTTTTATATCATGCAAATAGACTCTACTGTCTGTGCGTACGTATACCATTCATCAAATAACGGTTGATAACATCATAAATCATATTTGAGCGCAGTTTGCGCTTATCGACATTCATTTTCATGAAATCAATATTTCCGCAAAAGTTGCGTTCGAATTAAAATATGCTATCAAATAAGGTTAAAACATAAGAAGAGAATATCTGGGAAAGATATTAGATTCTTATATATAAAGACAATATATTAAAGATTATGTATTCATTTATAAAGATAATAATTGAAAATTATTTAACAATAGTTCCTTTAATTTTATTTTTTTTATGTCACGGAGAAGAACATCGTCTAAATAAATATAATCGTTTGCTTTCTGGCGCAGTGTTACATATATTTATTTATATTTATATTGATATTTATATAAAAATATATTTATTACAATAGTAAGCACAACAATATGAAAGTAAACCAGTTATTCTCGTTAAGAGAGTTATTCTTGTTAACAAAATTTCATTGTTATTGGTAACTACATACCAGTTAATTTTATTGACGCGCTGCGTGAACGGCGCAACTTTGTTTTCTACGCTAGAGCAAACATCTCTATACATTTTAAACGACCTGGATCGGCTTTAAAACAATGCCCCGTCGTCTGAATAATGCACGAACGCAAAGAAGAGGGCCGGCCCGTTGACTGCCCGCGAAAACGCCTAATTCCCGTGAACAATAAATAAAATATCATTCGACAAAAGCGGGCGTTAATTCGCCTGGCGGAATCGAGGAACGCCGCTTTGCGGATTATTATATTTATTTATGCATGACCGCCGTGTGTGTACGCCGTTAATGTGATAACTCAATTATTGCACGCTGTAATGTTTACCCTGTGCCGTTATGCGAAATGTATAACCAACGCGAGAATATTTTTGATATTTGTGCACCGCACGTTTGTAACTGTATGCCAGGCAAATTGGATTAGTATCCTAAAATATCAAGTTTGCTTCTTCTTATCTCTTTTTTATGAATCTCTCAAAATATTATCTTGTATTAATATTTTAACAGTTTTTTTAATTATAACATTTTTAAATGTTTATTTTTTTTACGATTCGCGTTATTGAGTTTCACATTAACCCTCTGGAGTGTGTTATAAATTTCAGTTAGATATTTTCAGAATAATATTTCGACAATACAATTTCCCAAAAAACAATTTGAGAATTTATCTTCAACAAGACTTCGCGAGTTTGCAAATCTAGTCGAGACAGTTACGACAAGATGACTTCAAAAGTCTTCAATATTCTCCTCTTTTATCTCATATGGATCTCGTTGAAGTGTTCGCAGAATGCGACAGTAACAATCCGTAAATGTGATTGTTTATCGCAGTATTTTTCTTGGAAGCACGGAAGAATTGCAATTTTTCAAGAGTTTATGGAAATATAATATCCGATAACGAAGGAATTCGAGAAAACACATTCTGTGTTTACTCGCCGAAAAGTTTTAAAACTTTCTCGTAATTTTCTATCACTTGAATCGAATAAATAAACTAAAAAAAAAAAAGGAAAAAAAAAAAAAAAAAAAGAGAGAGAGAGAGAGAGATCTGAAAAACGATAACGCGCAAAGACTTCAATACTAAAGTTATGTATAATAAATCCTCGTTGATGCGTAAATTTTATTGAGGCGGGAAGACGGGATTTTACAGCAGCTGTAATAAAACAAAGAAGCATACGCGTTGCTCGGCACTAACAAACGCATTTCCGTAGATCGAAATCCACTTGTAATATCACGGAGTTTAGATGCCGCTCGCGAAAGTGGCCGCTACATTTATTTACATAACAATGGGGTATGGGTATTGTATAACTACATTAATTATTTACTATACTATATAGTATACACGAGACCCTTTCTTCCGTATCTATCGCCTGGGGAAAATTATGCTCGACCGAGTAAAACCGCCTCGTTTTCGATCCTCGGATATGGTCCACGAGGCTAGGAGCGGCTGGCAAATCGATGGCGCCAGGCCGTGGGTGTGTGGGCATACGTCAGGCGCTCTGAAGGGATATCGGCGAGCGAGATACCGTGACCCAGTACACGAGTACTCGCAGCACACGAACGAGGGTTTTCGTTGCTTGGCGACGGGGAAAAACTGGAGCGGCGCGGCGGCGTCACGTCGCGTCGGGGATTCGAGAAAGGATGAGGGTCGCCGTACAGTCCGGGTACGATCCTTCCCTCGGGGTGGGCGAGAAGAAAAATTCGCGCCGCGTGCGAGTCTCCCACGCGAGTCGAGTGCCGGCGCGAGTATAGGAATTCGCGAGAATCTCGCTTGAGAATCGCGACGAGACGACCCCGGCATAGCACCGTCGCGTCGCGTATATACATCAACGCTCTCGTGCGCGAGTTTAACCCTTTCGTAAATCGTTACCGCGAATTTCGGAAATAATCTGATCGCGATTGGCACGGATTCGACGGGAGCTGCATTTCTCTACGACCGTTCGTCCTTATTTCCGCGACGTTCGCGACCTTCGTCGATCGTCCCGCTGATATCTGGCGGTTAATATCAACCGCGATCGAAATACACGCAATTTTGCGCTTCGCGCTCGTCCGTATTGCGAATTACCATCTTCCCCTATACAGAGATGTAAAACGAGACGAACTTCAGCAACCGGCAATCTTAATGCAAGCGGCATTAATGCGGATAATGTATTCCGTATCCGATCTTCCGAGGGAAATTGCTTTTCGCCGGCGTCGCGTCGCTCTCGCGAGTGCGTGCCGGGGGTGAAACGTGTGCGTGCGTGCCATCCCGCGAATACCACCCCAGCCGCCGCGAATCCAATAATCGAGAGAGTCGTGGGGATTACTTCTCTCCTCGTGTATTTCCACTTTGACCTGTAAAATTTATATATTGTTTGTTTGTTCTTATTCGACGCACCGTATTTACGGCACTGACCGCGATATGTGTCGCGGGGAGATGTCAGGATAAGGATGGTAGTAGGTGAAAGACGATATTTGATATATTGAAGGAATAAGGTAACTTTTATTACTCGATAGTTGCACAACGACGCGTACGTGACTAGCGTCCAACAACGACTGACTCCTCTCACACTTCTTTCTCACTCTCCGCCAATCCAGGCGTTTCTTCCTGCGCAGAGGGCTACGGCGCAACTCAGTACTTCAAGCGACCAATCACATCTTACGGTCTACTCAAGCACGGCACAAATAATCTTACAGACCTTTGACTAAATAGTGCCCGCGGTCGCGAGAAAACGAGGCTCTCGAGTATTTTGAATCGGCGACGACGATAGATCTGGAGCACCGCGACCGAGAACATCGATCTCGAAGCGTCGAACGTACGTCGCGAGATTTTTGGCGCCGGACCAACGGAAGCGCGAAATATATATCCGCGTCCGTCCGTCGTCGTTGTAGAAATTTTCGCGGACCTCGTTGGACCTCTGCCCGCCAGATATTCCGTCATGGACTCGCTGTTGGAGGAGGGTGAGTCCCGGGGATGCATGATGCCCGCCTGCGTACGCATGGCACCTGCCGACTCCTCCCTCGAGGCTCTCGGCGAATTTGCAAGACGTGCATCGCGCCGCGCAATTGGATACTGTTAATAAATTCGCGCGGAATTCGCTAATTTCTATGCATGGCAAAACCCTGCGCGCCAGATGCATTATTCAACATTTATTTTCAGAAACCGCAACCTTCTTCAACTCTCCAGAAACTTAATTTATTTAAAAAAAAAAATGTAAATTTGTAATGAGTTGCTCAAGAAACAAGATATATTTTCGTCGATCTCGATCACTTGTATAAGCTTCTCCAACAGTCGAAACTACCATACATTATAATTTACGAATGTTTTCATAAATATAGTGGGCTGAAAATAAAATACTCGAAGAAAGAAAATTCGATACCAACTTGTTTGTTAAAATACCGCAACGTTAGACGATCGAACATGTTGAAAGCACCTACTATCACCTATATGTAGGTCCCTCGCATGTTTCTCGTCACATTTACGCTTCTGCTCTCGCATGCGCCGAGGAAAATTGGCCACAGAGCAGGTCATCGGCGTGGCGCGCGAGCACCGAGGAAGCGATATTCTCGATAAATTGCAATTCGCTTGCCGAGGCAACAGCCTAATTTCGCGACTCGCCACCTGCACGTGTTCCACCTGGCGCGCGGGTAATGCCGACGCCCTTCCAGGAACACGGGCCTGGGGGAGAAAAAAAATATCGCGCCCGATATATCCGCCGCATCGGCGTAACGGATGGTACCATTCGTTTCCCAACGCGAACAAATCGAATCCGCCGCGAGCCGGAGATAATCGCGCCGTAATTTGCGCGGTGACAGCGACACAACCGCTCTTTGTCCGTTCACACCGTTCGTCGGTCGATACGGCGTTTGATTAATTGCGATAATGCCCGCGTCCCGCGGTCGCCCGCCTCTCCTGGGGTGAAAAAATATCGCTAGAAAAATAAGCGCCGATGATTCGCGGACGCGCGGCGCTCAGAAAGCCGGTCGCCGAGTTGACGCTCGCGCGCGCGCGCGCGAGAGAGAGTTCGTGAATATTCATTTCCGATCATCTTCCGGTCGCGACGGCGCAAAAGCGACGAATTACCATCGAGCTCGCGGCCCGTAAACATCGCCCGTATGAATAAGTTACGTTCAATTATTGTGTACACGCGAAATATATGTCGAGCTAATAAAGCGTGCGACATTTCGAGCTGCATTTTACATGATACGAGCGCAAAACTCATGTAGAAATGTGAAACTGCCGTGAAATACGATCGAGCGTTTATCGCGACGACGTGGCACATCATGCATTATAACCAACGATTTCTCACTCCAGTTTCCGCCGCGTCATCTTTAGCTCGGCGTTGAATATCGGCAATGAAAGAAAATTCGGTGGGGACTAACGCGGATCCTTCACTGCAATGGCCAGTTTCTGCGAAACCTATCGACTTTCAGTCGCGGGGAATTATTTGCCGTACGCGCGCGCCACCGGAAGGTCGATAATTTTCCCCGACATATCGATGCCGTGTCCATCGGTGACGGTAAGGTAACGGGAGGCATGGTCATGCAATCGCGGGATCGGGCTACTACATCGCGAATGTCACAGTGAAACGTACGATGTTACGATGCGCGATGTCGGCACGCGTCGCGGGCGCGACAGTCCCGACGCGTATTCTCCGCGTGGAAGGCGCACACACTAAAACTGGAAAATAACAATCCGCGAAGTTCGCACGTTACAACGTTGAAATTACACGCGGGATACGCAAGCAAGTTTACATTCGAAATAAAAGTTACGCGTCCGCGCGAGATTACGTTAATTCCGTTTCAGACGACGCGCAAATTCTAGATATTACGCGCCGTGCAACGCGGAAAATACAGATTTGACAAATTAGAATTATTGTGTATATTCATAAAATTAAAAATACGCAATTTAATATATATTTGACAAATTGGAATTATTGTATCCATAAAACACGTATTTCATTTCTACGACGTATACGCACGTGTGTAAAGGATTTAATAACTTGTCCATAATATAAACTCCAATTACGAGTAAACAGTACCGGTCAAAAATATTGCATCGCTTATGGAAAAGGAAGTCGTTACTTTAATGAAGAAAGACATACATAAATGTTATAAAATTTTATTTTAGTACTGTTATATTTTATGCTTTGATAGAAATACTTCGAGAAAAAAAACAAAGATCTTAATGATTTAATTGACGTTGAACAATTACTGTCGACGATAATATGAAAACAACGCATAGCATAAATAACAGTAGTAAAATAAAATTTTATAACATTTATGTATGTACGTCTTTCTTCATTAGTAACGACTTCCCTTTCCATGAGCGATACAACACTTTTAACCGGTACTGTATTTAAAACAGACGTAAGGAATAATTGATATTTAATTAAATAATTTTTATCCAGATATATATTTTTAAAGTTATGTATGTCTGTTATTATACATTATGTACAAGAGCGCATATGATTTAAGAATAAAGTAGGACAAGTCCAAAATAAGAAATCGGAGATGTAACACAACTCTATGCTCGAAAGATTGTGCGCTTTTTTTAGTATTTTCACTTCTAGATACTTTTAGATAAGATTGTGAATAGAATTTCCACTTCGATTTTTATTCTAGCCTACATCCATATCTTAGAGGTAAAGAATCGTATTTCCAGTTTTTTTTAGGTCAGTTATTGACAGTTTACTATTAAGCGTGTCAGTTAAATTGCTTTATCAAAAACTTAACAAATCAAATTGCTACTTTTATATCTAAAAAATATATCATTTCCCCACTGTTTCCTTTAAATTTACCATAACGGAAATACGATTCTTTACAGATATAGATCAGTTTCATAGATCAGTCGCGACGGAATCATCGAGCGCACCTGCACGGAAGGATCGGATGGAGAGACGGAAGATGGAAGCGTGTCCGACGAGCACGCACGAAACGTTGTCTATGCCTCTTCATTACCACGGCGCGACACGCGCGTGGCGCATCCCGAAAGAGCGTATTTCGCGCGGATCTAATTGAATGGCTTAATTCGTCACGGGATGGGCGTGTTTCGCCGGGAGTTTCAGGGTTTATAGAGCCGGGAGGGCGCAACGAGACCGATGCGACGCGTGTTGGCTGTGTCGCGACGTACGCCGCGCGGGCACCGCTTTCTCTTAATTTAATGCGGCCTTAAATTTTTCAGGGGCCCCCATTCGTGGTGAATTATCTCGCGACCGTCGTGTCCGTATGGGTGCCTCTATATCAGCGTCGGCCGTCGCGCACATCGCATGCCGCGCTGGCTTAACGTCGTTTTCGGGGTGCTCGTCCGCAGCCGTTACGCGTGCGTGCCTCAGGTACGACCTCGTATCTGGCGAACACACACCGCGGGCGCGGGGTCACTCGGGTTCGCCTAGGCCACGCCGCATTTAGCGCTAAACGCGGTCATGCGAGTCTAATTGCATTTTCGAAGGCTAATAGCGAATTACGGTCAATTATCATGATTGGCCGTGTCTTTAGGTAAGGTGCTTGATGAATACGGGAAGCGCCTTTTCCAGGCGTTCCTCTACCTTCTTACCTTACTGTGTACGTGAACGCGAACGTAACGTCGCACGTGATCACGGGTAAGACGGGTGAGATCGCCGTGCGAGACGTAAATGCATCATGCATACAAACGAGACCAGCTGAACTCACATTTGGGACATAAATGCATACATGTATCCGAGATTAATATAGGTACGCAAAATATATATATTCGGGATCGTATAGATGTGCAATATGAATACGGACCGCGGATTCTCGAGACAGAGGCGTATTCCGCATCCATGGGGACGCAAGTTACGCTCGTTCCGCGAGTTCGTCAAGAACAATTTCTGCCAGGTTGACTGACGGCGAGAAACTTGACTCAACGTTTCGGAAATAAATATTTAGGTGGCCCCGAGCGAAGGGGCCTCTCAGAGAAATGTATTCTTCGATGAATTATAGAACGCCTGGGTGGGAAAGGATACCGAGTTAGCGCCTCTTTTCTAAAAGTTGTAATATCATATCTTGAAACTGCATTCGCACTAGTATTTTTTATTTCCATGTAAACTTACTCATTATCTGTTACTTATCGGTGCGTTACTTATCAAGATATCAAAAATTAACGAGCGTATCAATAAATAAATGAATGGACAAATATGTAATTTGTAATAAATAATATAAATAAATAATACAAACAATAACACTATTCAATAAGAAATTACTTTTTTTCGAGTACAAGAACGAGATTAATTATTTCTTATAGGTTTTTAAACGCTGAATACAATCCCGTTTGCCAAATTGCTCTATCATGTCACAACTTTAAGAAATTTGCAGTTAAAACAGCAAAAAGGGCTATTTTAGTATATTTTGGCACATTATAAATATGAAATGTGACGTGTTGGAGAAGTTTTATTGCAATGAAAATTAAGTATGTTGTTAGGACTTTCAATCATTAAAAGAAATTTGTGGTATGTCGATTATGGCTGAAAAGATATTAAGGATTAACGTAGAGTCTCTTGCGTCAAAGCTGTGACCTACATAGACTATTAAGGATTTATGAAATATTCTTTAATTATGTTATTCAAACTTAACGAGTTTTACAGGTCGCTGAATGCTAATCTAATGTCAAAATTGATAAATTCAAAATGGACGAAGCCAATATGACAAATATCAAAAGTAAAAATTCGATTATTTTTTTTTGTATCCAGTCATACTGGCTCTGTCAGTTTGAATTTATCAATTTTGACATTAGATTAGTAGTCAGCTACCTGAAAAACCCTTAAGTTTAAATAACATGAAGAATATTTCATAGATCCTTTTAATGGTTGCAACTTTGACGCAATAGACTCTACTTAATCATCAATATCTTTTTAATTCTTTTAAGGGGGGAAAGTCCTAACAACATACTTAATTTTGATTGCAATAAAACTTCTCTATCACATATAGTTATAATATGCCAAAATACACTAAAATAGTCATTTTTGCAAGTTTAACTGCAAATTTGTCAAAATTATGACGTGATAGAACTGATAGAGCAATTTGACACAAACGGGATCGTATTCAGCGTCCAAAAAACTATAAGATAAGAAACAATTATTCTTGTTCTTGTGCATTTTTTTAATTGAACAGCGTAATAACATAACTTTATAAAAAGAGAGGAAGAAAGAGGCAAATTACGATGCAAAAGTTTTATTACCCTATATGTACCAATTAGCGATCTTTTTCATAAATACAAACTGGTAGCGGCCTATTTACAGAGCGAATATCCCTCATAATTGCAACGCGATTGCAGAACTGGCGATAAATGACGCAGTTCGATGACGGAAGGTAATGTTGTTACAGTTGGACATGGCTATCTGCCGCCTGTACTCGCGATGTCGCGAATACGCGAATACGCGAGCAGCGGAGCTGTCGTTTACGCAATTGCGCTCCCCGGCGCTCTGTGATGTTGCAATTACCGATATATCATTGCTAATACAAATTGCATTACGGTATACGAGAGCGTCTCGCGGCGCGCGCGGCTGTGAAAACGAAGCTCCTCCGGCTTCTCCGCGCGAGGCAGCTATTATTCAACGCTCACCGGTACACATTACGAGTTATCCGTAACGCATCGCCCGACATGTCGCGTGCTGGCTCGTCCGCGTCCGTATAAAAAATTCACGGTGCAACGACCGCTATTTTTCAACTGGCCATCGCGACTGCGTATTGTCTAACCGGTCTGACAGAAACGGACTAGCGAAACGGAAGAGCGTCGTCCCGTAAGGTAATCAGCCACGACGCGGGACTCGGGAGAGGGCGCAAAGCCGATAGAAATTATGGACAGGCCAGGACAGGCTGATTGCGTGCGAGCATGCATGCTTGTCTCTCTCTCCATACCTATATTGTTATCGATTTAACATGTGTCTTAAAATTAGTGGAATTTCTCTGTCGACGCAAATTATTATTTTAAAAGAATTTTTTTCTGAGATGCTTGAAATATTGCGATACTGGAGACCGCGGTCATTTTTTGGTGGTCTTGAAGAGGTAATTGGTTTTTCGATGAGTTCATTCGCGGGACAGCGGTCTAATTACGCTGGCCCTTCCAAAGAGCGTTCTGAAATATTCACAAGGTGAACCGACGTTTTTTTTTCTTTTACGCGGACAATTCCGTGCGCCCGCGCTCAAAGGCTTTGGGCTGGCGCGCCAACGATACGGTGTTTCTTACAGCTCGAGTTCGAGTATACCAGACGACTAAATCCCGTTATGTTTTATTAGCGTGCAAAGAGTTGCTCGTCGGAGCGAGCTTTGCTGAAATGCACACGACGGTCTCGTTTAACTGATATTAGACGAAAGGGTGACGCGGGGGAGGGGGGAGATTCGGGCTGCCTCAATTTCAAGCCGCAGCCGCAGCTGAATAACGCAGCGCGTGTTCATGCGAAGGTATCGCGATACAATGTCTCGCGACGAACGCATAAATTATAAACAGAAAAACATTAATAATAGAATGCTGCTTTTTACTATTCGCCTCTCGTTACTTCAATTATGTATGTTTACATAGTCCACATGTAGACCATACACACGTGGAACGCGTACAAATCAAAAAGAGCCGGTTTGACACATTCGATATATTTAATGCGTGATATTACAACGTATATACCGTGCATGCCGGCGGCGCGCTATAAAATTTTAATGACGAGTTCCGCGAGGCTAGTTCTCGGAAATTGATTTTTCCTCCGCGGGAAATCAAACGGCGCGGGCGCGGCGCATCAAATGCTCGTTGCAATTTTTAAAATGTTCAACATATTGAACGTTCGGCCGTTTAACTTTCTCAAGTTGAATTTCCAGTCGATTAACGCCCAGCATCTACATAAAATTAACCGAAAGATAAATCTCTCTGTTATCTATTTACATTCTCGAGGATAGAGAATGCCTCGATTTTTCTCGGCGGTATAAGCTTCATAATTACGAGTTCTTTGTAATTCTTGCCCGGGAGGAGTGGACGTAAGTTTCTTCTGAAGAGAGCCTGTCATTAACATCTTATACAAAAAGAAACGAGTTGCTTCATACCGTTGCACGGGATCTTATCAAACCACTTAAAAATTGTAGAGTGTAATTCAGCGAAGAGATGGTGCTCGTACGACACGAAAGTGACGCACATCTTGTCAAGATTTGTCAAAAGAAAAGAGGGAGGGAAAGAGAGAAAGAGAGAGAGATACAATTCCTGCATAAATCGTTACGTAATTGTATGACGTAAAATTGCGATGCAAACCATTAACCAACCGCGCGCGTAGAATAAGACGTTTACATCGGGTCGGGTGAGATTGATACGGTGTCGCGCGGTGCCCGAAATTGTCCCCGACAAGTTGGCTAACGAAGTTATCGCCATGATTAGCGTACGTGTCTCGTTAACGTTTAACGCGAGAGGACCTTGATGGAGCCGGGGCTCCGAGCATCGCGTCGCGGATAATTCGTAGACTCGATCGGAGGAGATACCGTGAGATCCAGCCGATCTAGGGATCCAGCCGTCGTCGGGGGAGGACAGACGGAGCTAAAGAGAGAGAAGCGAGGCGTGGTGGAACGCAGGGAGAGGAGGCACAGAAAGGTCAGTAGTCGGGCAAGAGAATGAGTGCGTGCGTGACGGACAGACAACGCGACAAAGAGAGTGATTCAGAAAGACAGAGAGCGAGACCGAGAAAGAGAGAGGGGGGGGAGAGGGGCACGCGAGAGAAGTGGGAGGAGGGCGAGAGGAGCGAAAGAGGACGTGAAAGAGGAGGACGGCGAATGGAGCGTGGACTGCAACGGAGTATCGTTAACCGGCGGGCACAGCAAGAGAGCCTGTTCTCCAGACCCCGCTCGGTAATCACACGAGTCGGCGACTGTTAGTATTGTGCCCGAGCTCGAGTACCTACGACGCGGACTCGGTGTCGCGAGCCGCGAGTCGGGCGGCGCAACAAAAACGAAGCGACGGACGTCATGATCTCCGTGTCGTTCGGCGATTCACGCGGGTTTTCCGTTCTCCAAGACTGAACTGCGTCGCGCGTGTGCCGCGTATCGTTGTCATCGTCGTCTTTGTTGTTCTGGACGAAGCTCTTCTGCCGCTGAAGGATATCAACGACCCAGAAAGCCGACTCGAGAGGTACGTTGACGACCCGGAGAGGAGAGGTTTCGGCGCGAGAAGAAACTGAGCGATAAACCGATGCGGCCGATTGGCGTGGCCGGAGCAGGTCCATAGATCACCGCAACCCGCGGATGCTCGGCGAAAACCTTGAGGCGAAACCTTGATGGCGAACCGATCCGCTTCAGGTGGCACGGTAATGGCGTGATTCGCGCGAGCTTGCCTTCTTGCTGGAATGCTAACGGTTTACACCGGCCGCCATGCCTTGCGCTCTAATCTAATCGGTATATAGCCAGGTTTCTCTCTCGGGTGACTCAGAGACGGCATATGGCTCAGTCTCGTATATAACTTTCGTCGAGAATCGCCGTCGCGCGCGATAAGACGACGCGACGCCCGATATCGTTGATCGGCCGGGAAACCGAACCGTACTCGATCTCGAGTAACGTTCGTTCGGAATCGTTGTCGTTTTCACGCTTATTATGAGAACCGCGCGCGGTTCTTTTTCCCTCTCGTCCGTTCCGAGCTGCGCCCACACAGGTGTGTCACGAGATCGTTACGGCAGATCGTAACGCGGCTTTGACGCCGTTTGCGTGGCGATGGAAGGATCTTCCGGTTCTGCGAATGCACCACGCGAATGCATTTCCCGCGGTGTTTTGGCGATGCTCTTCGCAAATTGGCGATCGTCGCTTTTAAAAGTCCGCAAATGTCCGGCGTTTATTTTCCCGATTATTCATCGTCGGTACGTATATTTGATAAATGGATGTTAATTTCTAAATATTTATTGTTGTCCAGTTCACGTCGGCGCGACCAGGCGAGACCCCGCGAAAGTTTGTTCAGCCATTTCATCATAATATGTGAAAATGTGACCCACATTGTCAATATTTATCGACAACGCGCGCGCGGAATTTGTTGCTGTCCACGAAGTTGATTCTACGTTATTTCTGGTGTTGATAATTCTTCGATGTTTGTCAGCGTTGGTTTGATAATTTATCGTACACTTAGCGATGAATATTGATAATTCTAAAGATTCTTTTTTTTTTTGTTTTTGTTTTGACGGACAAGACGCTTCATACACTTTCGAAGAGTTTCGAGGGAATATCGTTGGACGGACTTTTTGTATTGTTTTCGCATACGCAGGTGCGGATTACGGCGCACCAGGTGCACATGTACGCGCGGGTCCTTGGATGCACGTGAGTGATGTAAGATGAATGAGGCGATACGCTAGCAATGACAAATGTGTCGCGGCATATTCAATTACGAAAAATCGAAAAATACGGGAATAAACTTATTAAAGCGTTTTCTGTGTCGCGTTGATATTGAAAGAACCATTTTAGCGCCGATCCAATTTCGTATAGACCATTGATAATAATCCAAAATCGAAGTAAGCGAAATCGTAATTTTCAGAATTACATCTGACAGTTGTGTCAAGAATAACGGTAATGCCTCTCTATCTTTGAACGTGCTTTACATCCGGATTTTGACTTCGCTCGCGAGAGCTAATATAATCGCATATGCAAAATCGTGTAACTTACACCGATCAATCGTGTATGTGTACTAATTCCGGTTAGCGTTACGTTGCACAAACATTTTCGTATAAACCTAGAGTATATACGACTTGTTACTCAGCCTGCATTTTAATCAGAGCTCTCGTCAGAGCCTACCGCATTCGATGAACGCGCAGACAATGCGTTGAATTCCCCGAAGGTCGGTGAATCGTACGAGCGAACAAAGAACCTTGGTCGGAAACAGAGCAATCTCACTTCGATTTTCGTAGTTTTTAATCTTCATATTTCCTCGTTGCTCGTGCACGTAATAATCTTATTCTCCTATTTCGCAATCTTGTTCGCCACACAAAATCCGCTAATTCCCAGACAGTTCATTATTAATTTAATATGAATTGCTAATTTAGTATGAATAAATAACATAAAACGCGCTGTTACGTAAAATGTAATATAATCTCCCACCGCGACTCTCACAGGATTTTAATGTCTAGATATAGTTGCGCACATGTTGCTGGATAAAATTGTTGCCTTTTTTTATATCCTTGTGGGAAAAAAAGAGTACGGTAGACACATGTTAAATCGAGCAAATGCAAACGCGTGCTGCAGGCCTATCTTCAGACAATTGTGTTGATAGTGCATCGATCGCGACCCAAGGGTTACGTGAGTTCGTACGATGAGGATAAGCATAATATTGTACGCGAGAGTATCCGTTGTCCAAAAATCCAGAAACGCGTACGAGCGTTTCGAGTTATGACTTGAAAGCACTGGATATCTGTTTCCGCGAAGGGAAGCCTAAGCAGGAAAGTCGGAGCGAGTTTCATGAATAATTGAAGAACGAAGAACATATAGGATTATCATAATGCGTGAATGACGCCGGGGGAAATCCTCATCAAGGTACCGACCTACATCCGTTTACGTTGCTATAATCCTTGTATAACGCTATTACTTCTGTTATCTGTCGAGGTTAAGCTTGATACAGAGTAAGGCAGAGATTATCTTCGAACATACGCTTTTAATAAAAAACATTTCTTGGAAAATATTAAGAAAGAACTGAGACGTGACACCTTAAGAGAGAGAGCAGTGAGAATATTTTTTAAGCTGTTTAGTTGAAAATAATTCCACACGAGTAAATTTAAATGAATTATTTTTTAGATAAAAGTAAAATATATAATTATAATTCACGAAGAGAATGTGCCTTTTATCTCCTTATCGCCGGTGAATATTGATAAATCGATTATTAAATATATCTTCATTATCGAGTTCATTAATTATCACCTAAATACGTTACGAAATTAACAGTATTCAGATAAATTAGATCTTTATGCACGAAAATTGATCGGCCTGATTATTTGATTATTTGCTCCATTTCGAAGTGTTATACATGGCTGCAGGGCGATTTAACTTTTAAGCTTAATATATCGTTACTCGGCAAACGAGTTTCTTGCGCAATTCCGGGAGCGATAATTTTGCACCTACACGAGAATTCCGTGGACGTGTGGTCGGGCGTTATTATTTCATTGAGATGGTTCGTTATGAAAGCTGAGATAAGATTAATGAAGATTAATACGGAAACCGGTATTGACCTTGATATCCAACGAACGCGTTGATCATCCGGTCCTGCCCGTAAATCATAAAGAAAAAAATAAAAAGAGATTTGTGAAGCTGTAGCAGCTTGGCGATCAACGTAGGTACCATCTGTCAACTCGCATCTCTATCCTCTAACAATTTCCATCACATATATAAGATAATGACGGGTTTGCGTTAGTCGCCAGAAGTTGCGTAACATCAAAACGAGATTAGCGACGACCTCGTGTAGCGGCTAAGAAAACGTAATGGACCACGGCAGTATTACGATATATTACATACTTAGCACGTACGGTAAGGTGCATTAATTCGATGGATCATAGAATTCTGACTTTTTAATAATTCACTTTAATAATTATTAAAGACCCAGCGGCCAATAAATCAGAATTCTATGACCCATCGAATTAACGCACCTTATACTGTACATATAGATTCAACAATAGTTGCTTTCCATTTACATCAAACTCAGATAGTTCTCACTTGTGACGTCATAACTCAGTTAAATGCACGTTCTTTTTGCATGCTGGCAAGTGAGATTCAACTGAATTTTTATTCACAATCGAGACCATGTGCTTTAATGAATCTAATAAACTCACATTAAAAGTGAGGCTGTGAACCTGTATTATTATGCGATAGCTTTGCCATCAAAATAAGCAGGTAAACACAAAATGACATATCTTACCTGAGTATAAAATACTCACATAACTGAGTGACTCATCAGATCACTTGAGTGTAAATGGAAAGCAACTAATATTGAGCTCTCTCTTACGTACAGTTTTAATAATAATATATTAAACTTCGGAGATCACAAGTCTAAGTCCCCAGATATTAGAAGCTAAAAATATACCTGGAATGCTTTGTCAATTCCGACAGGGATGAGTGACGAGATGAGGAACAAAGCGGGGCCGCAAGGGAAAATCGGGCCTTTTCGGTTCTGTTCGGTATTTCTCGCGAAAGGTCTCGTCCAGATGTTCCCTTGGTCCATGGAAACTCGGAGAGTCTAGGTATTCTTTTATCTGAAATTTATATCCGAGTTTGAGCATTTCGAGTGCGTTCCACCTCAATATTCGTCCATCATCAGCCGTTGCTTAAACAATTCGAAGCTATTCTTCCTTTCTTCAGTGAATTTAAGACTGTGTACGACCTTCTTATGTGTTTCTTGATCTTACGCAAAATTTTTTGCACGTACGATTTGATGCCTAGTTTCGAACGCGAAGACAAGGCCACGTAACGTCGAGTGTACGGAACATTTCAAGAATATTACAGAGATGCAACTCGTGGATATCTCTAAGTCGAATTATCAGTGTTTCAATAGCGACGTTGTCAGATAATGCATTATTATGATTATCGTTAGACTTGGTTATGTAATGATATCGTTCGGTAAGTTTGTCATCGGAGAGGAACCGAGGCTGGAGAGGGGGCGGAGCTGAGCGGGACGAATTGTGCACAAGTATAAGGGACGCCTTCATTCCATGTGGACCGAGCGCGTCGATTGTAGCCGGTTTCTTTTGTGACGGTTGATCCAAATCCAACGAGAGAAGGTGCGATAACGATTATTGGTGTAGATGTTGTAGACTGAAGAATTAATTCATGATGTGAACTAAATTTATCAACGCAAGCTTCATTACTTTTCACGAACTTGATATAATTATTTGATAAATGGTGTTAAATAAATAATTATTTTAGTGACACGCAGAGATAGATGTGATATCAAATAATAATAATAATAGATGGAACAAAACGTGTAATTATTATATGTGTGTGGTGTGAGTGTGTTGTGACGTTATACCGTGTTCACGGACGTGTCTAAGCGTGACTCACGATTCTTCTTAATTCCTCGAGTGTATAATTAGCACAAGGATCGTTCTAACTCGTCGTTTAGTTATTTTTCCCATTGTTCCGTGCGATTTTCATCGCGAGCGTGCGAAAGATTTGTGACGATGCGATATATGTTGTGTTCGATGTAAGGTGTGTTTAAGCCCCTCTCTCTCTTTTCCTTTTACTCTCGCATGCATCTTTCGTCCCACGGTGTTACTCGTGCTGGCGGAGCAGACGAGATTATGTATCCAGCTCACCGGCCGGTAAGAAGCGCCGCGCCGCCGCGCCGGTTGATCCGCAAGAAAAATCCGCAACTTTGTGCCTCGGAATTTTTCCACGGAATGCGTATAGAACTCTCTCTCGAGCGTCTTTTCACTCAAGTTTCATTGAAAGGGTATACCGCCGCTTGATGCCCGTAAGTTTTCCGAGAAATACGTCTTTCATAACTTTACGGGAACTCCGTTGAAATCTACAGGCGATGCCTTTGGATACGCGAAAATAGAACCCAGGGCCCTGGCAGGCCACCAGCGCGAAAATAATTTGCGATGCCGACGGCTAACGGCGGCGAGATTACCTTTATCGGTGTGCTCTTTGATTACCGTAGTCTCTCGCAAGTGCGCGACACACACACACACACACACACACACAGCGTAATTCCATTGAGAGACGCGTAAGATAGCGGGTATACTGTTGGCAAACCGTATATGTAATACGCGCGACAAGCTGCGCGTACTAATATTAGCTGAAATCCCCTGGTTAAACCTAAGTCAAATAGAAGAGCGTCCGAGGCTGCAAACCCGAAATGTGTCCCATACCGGATTACGCTGATTTGCACTGTAAACATTTACAGCTTCTTGCACTTACGGGCCGCCGCGCGCAAGAAGCGATGCGGTAGCCGATGAACCAGCCCGCGCGTTTTCTCGGAAAAAGTTATTCCGGAATCCAGAATAGCCGGGCTAGCAGAGTCACCGCACCATACGCACATTCGCACAGAAAAAAGTTCATCTTATGTTGCGTACACGCAACAGAAATTTGAGAATATTGTAAAATAATAGAAAATAATTATACACTTACAATTACGCGATATAATTTTTACGTAAATTGAATTTATCATTGCGATAGGGATAATCAACCGTTGATTAATCGCATTGCGAAACATACATTGTGGTGTTGTTTGTGACGATTAGACGTTATCGTGTTTAATTCGCGCGAACGAAGTTTACGGACAGTATGTTTTGCACAGAGCGATGCGCTGACTTATTCGCTATCGACCGGGTCGGGGAAACATTAATCCGTCTTACGTCTACGTTCTAACGAGTATTTCCTGCGACACGGTACACACACACACACACACACGCGCGGGAGAGGGCAATTTGATTATCGCGGCCCGGATTAAAGTTTAATTTCGGTTGCGTCGATTTTTGATTGATGCATGGCATCTTGTCGGCGATTATTAATTCAACGATATAGCTATAGCGGGATGAAACTTTCACGCGATTGTTATATGAAGTAGTAGAGGACATAAAGGCAGTAAAAAATCGGCACAAAAGAATTAATAAATTTTTTGCGGAAAGAATAATAAATTGATATAGTATATATCTGTACCTTAGAGGAAAAGAATCGTGTTTCCAGTTTTTGTCAGAATGAAGTTAATACTTTTTCCAATTTACCAGGAGCTTAAATTGTATAATGGCAAAGGATCTTATGTCCATTATTACTAAGTTCTTAAGACACGATGTTTAGAAAGTCGTATTGGAAACTTTAGAGGTAAAATGTTGGTCAGGTACAGCGTGTTATTGACAGTTATACTATTAAACATGCCAGTTAAATTACTTAATTAAAAATTCGATAAATTATATTTTATACCTAAAGAAATATACCATTTCTCTATTTAAAACTTTAAACCCTGTTTTCTCTAAATTTATATTAATAAAAATATGATTCTTTGTTTCTAAGGTACAGATATACATTATATTAATTTTATATCTCAACATTCATATATATTTATTTTATCTATATATTCTTCTTCATCCGAACAGCCACAAGTTGAGCCTTGGTCATCTTCGGTTCTTTGAAGATTTCATAGCATTTTAATTTTTATAAGAATAAGAGAGTTACTAACCCACTGCCTAACTCTTCTTCTCAGAATAATAAAATAAACTGAATACATCTGACATATATATGCCTTTTTATAGTAAATATATACGTATACTAGGTGTTCCATGTAGGATCAATGAACCTGCAAGGTATTATAGGAAATTAAATTTAGAACAAAAATAAGTTTTTATAAACATAAAGATTACATTAATGAGACTATTCAGAAGGACAACAATTTTATTAAAAGTAAAAGAAACAATGTTCAACCAAATTATCAAATATATTCAACATGATAGCTTTGTTCATTAATGCATTTTTGGCATTTACTCAATATTGACTCACTGTATCGTACAAATGTGTCCCTTTGTTAATTTATTTGAAGAGGATGCATCTGTTATTCTGTATATTAAGTTGTCTCTAGTAACAGGTGTTTTCAAATGAATGAATGGTTCTGAAATTATTTTTAAAAATCATCAAACGTGATTTTTCGAAGTTTACTAGCTATAACTTTTTAACAAAGCATTTCTGAACCCATGTTTATAGGAACTTTTTTGTTACAAATTCAATTTCCTGTAAGACCCTGAAGTTTCATTGACCTGACCTGGAACACCCTGTATATGTAAGTAAAAATAATCTAAAATGTAATATATAACATATAAATCCAATATATATTTGAGATATTTCAAATCATGATTTATATGGTAACTCACATTTAATAAAAGTATTATAGCGTGCTTTAACGAGAAGGATATTACATATTATGCATTAACACATCGATGATTTCACCTCAAGTATTTCGAACGAGATAGATTAGCGATTATAACAAAGGCAGGAAGTAATGACGTAATTGTAATGTCTTCGAGAGGCAATAGCCGTATCCACGACTGTCATTCAACGGTGTCACCACGCCGCTAACACCGTAACTAAAGCTTCTTTTTCGCCTTCGTGTTGCCTGGTAAAAAACTTCTCTCGTGTTTCTTTCGTGACTGAAACACGGAAGTAACATTAACCTACTGCACTCAATATATATTCGTGTGACTTTTACGCAGTGTGTATATCTTTAGTAATTGTGATAGATTTTCTATTAGCATTAGCGAAAGCTGTTTTGCGCTAAATAAATCTCACACGTCACTTCGTTACAGAATATCTGTCCGTGTAATATAATGTGTAACTAATAAATTTATAGCTCGTAAAGATGCCAATTACAGATAATACTATTAATGTCAACTATTTGGGTTGGAATATAGAAATGTGGTACTCATTAGAAATGTCATTCAAGTGTCGCATATTTCTGTTTATTATTTCCATTTATTATTTCATAATTTAATCAGAATTAATCGTTAAAGTATTCGTCTCTCACGAATTCATTAGAAAATTCGACGTACGTTAATCAATCTTCTGAAGTTCTACTTCTGAACAATCGTAATTATGTTTCGCGTGTGTTACCATGGATGATGCGTGATTCTGATCAGCGTTGCGACAACAGTATCCAAGCATGCAACTTCCCGGGTGTATTAATCGATCGATATCGACGTGACCCAGGTTTCGTTCAAGGAACGTGTCCCGGAAAATAATGATCGCCATCGAATTGCATTCACATCAAAATTATCGTGTATTTTAACATATTTTATGCATAAGTCAAACTGCATTCAGAATTATGTAAGTCTTCGATATGTTGTAGATAAATCGTAAACTTTGAAAATTTATATCACTTTCAATTTTCTCCGAATCTTGACTCAATAGAACGATCGGTATCTTCGCTTCAACAGGTCTCGGAAAGATATTACGCGACGCTATTTTTAATTTAGCTTGAAAACTTGAAGTATTAATTTTAAATATATCGGAACTTGATAAAATCACGAGCATCACGCACGAAAAGCTCAGATTATATGTCGCTCTCGCTGCCATGTATTTATCGCACGTGTTGCAAGCAGTGTTACGCGATGTTGATCATTTTCGTGGATTCGATAAAAATGCCGTAGCGGTAGCAAATTGATAATGGTATCTCCCAACTTGTTGTTCTCGAAGCTGGCGCGAGTTCGGAAGCGGTAGACTTGTCGAGAGGCGACCAGAAGGAAGACGAGAACGAACGTTTGGAGGAGCCAGTCGCCCCGGCGAGTCAAGAGATGGGTTGCTGCGGTTGTGCGGACGAGCCTTCGTCCAAAGTGGAACCCACGGTAAACGTTTTCTCTATACGCTTGTTAAAAAGGGATATATTTATGAATGTAGAGTGCTCGTTAAAAATAACAAGAACGTCACGCATCCACTGAGAAGCATAAAACGTCTATGTTTCTCAAACACGCAACTCGAACTTCCCTAAATTAATTCTCATGACTAGTTTTTATTCGTTAAATCAGTCCAACCTGATTTTGTTCCGTGACAAAGAATTGATTTGCGGCTATATTTTGACCAGTACGCTTTCATTTCTTTATAAGCTCTTGTGTTCTTAAAATTTTTATTTGTAAATAGAATAAAATCTATTTACAAATCCTATTATATTTATCGCTGACTTCGGTGTTTGTTTATTTTAACAGTTTTTTAATTTTTCTTTTCTAGACACCTGATAGTCAAGGCTCGCCGTCGAATTATTCGGATCAGATATTTGTCAAGGACCGATCATGCACCGATTTTCTGGCTATAATCGTCGTACTCGTTTTGGCGGGTGGTTCCGTAAGTGATGTTGCTTTTTCATCCATATCATAACGCTAATATGTTCACTAAGCATTCTACAATTTGTGCGTACAGATCTTCATGATGACGAATGTGGTAAAGAAGGGTGACATTTACCGCGTGATAAATGGAATCGATGATTGCGGAAACGTCTGCGGCCGCGTAACCTCGCACGAAAGCGACCCGAAATTTGCGTGCAAGGGTGCCGATCATACCAGAAAACCGTGAGTGCACTCTGAAGTATTTGTACTAATTGGAAATAAAATTTCTCCGCGATTTCTTAAGAAAAAAGTTTAATTAATTAAGTAAATTTATCAGCAAATTAATGAAATACGAATCAAAGTTTACGCTATAGCAGGATCTATTTGAAAAAATGAATGCAGCCTAAGAACAACAAAAAGGATACAATATCTAAAAATAAAAAATATAGTAATATTAAACGTATAATCGTTGATTTGATATTTGCTGCACTATTAGACTATTATAGTGAAAGGTCATATAATAATTGATCGCATTGATTGTTGCCTTCATTGATAACTTATATTCTGTGTATATTAGGTATCTTGAGATTGATATTGAAGCCAATGGAGTGAAGCAACGTAGGTGCGTGGCAAATTGCACAGTGGACGAAAACAAGTTAGTAAATTTGTGACTCATTACATCTCGTCGCAGAAGGTTTCATGCACCAAATGCAAGCTTGATCGTTTTCTCTAATGTTAATTTTCGCTTTTCTGTCTCGCAGAAGATTATTCCTGAATCGCTGTATACACAAGAAGGTGACAGAAACTCTTAATTCTATAATAAGGGGCCTTCGTTTGGACAGCTTTTACAATGTAAGTGATTGATTGTGAGACCATTTCTCGAGATTGTCACTTATGCAGAAATCTCCAGCCTTTTGTTTTGCTAGAAACCGGTTTTGAGTTTAAAAATATGTGCACGATTTGATATTTTTATTTTCTCTGTTAATATCTGTTATATGTATATATATTTCTGATTACATTAATTTAAAAAAATCCAATTTCTGGGAATATCACATTATCTTATTCCTTCTTCTCATAGTAAAATTCTAATCTTTATGACATTATCGAATAAAAAATAAGAAATAATATATCCATTCCAGGAAGAAATGTCATGTGTCAGTGCATTTATCCGGGCAAGCTTTATTTTAAAAATGACTTGAAAATAGTCTTTTAATTTGAACATTTTATATATAACCCGATATTATATTTTAAATTAAGCCTCAAATCAAATTATATCAAATTTCTTTTTTAAAACTTATTTATTTTTATATAATGTTTCGACATGATACGCCGACTAAAATAAATCAGTTTAGATCAATTAATTAAATCAATAAACAAAACTACAAGTAACATATGCGCGGTGTATCTCCTTAATTAGTCCAAATAAGTAATCAATAAGTATTCGATAATGTATCATTATTTCAGGACGCAGTTACTGATCTGGGAATCGCATGGCTCGAATTGATTTACCTTTTGCTCATAGCTTTGGGTAGGTATTCCAGAAAAAAATACAGCATATGATATTTTAGAATTGTATCATTCACAGTTTCCAATTTATCGCTCTCTCTATATATAGATATAATTTCTCTTTATACATATGAAGTCTCTTGCATTTTATTAAAGTTGATATTCCAAGCAATTTGCGCAATACAGAAATCTGCAAAATTTTAAATAGTATTTTTTTAGCAGTAGAATTTTTTCATCTTATCGAGAATATGATTTTCGCGCATTAAATTTCGGTGTTAAATTTTTATATCACTTTTATCTCTGAGCGACACAAAACAGAGACTTTGAGTGATTGATTGCGACCGACGATTTTTCAGCACTTTCTCTCGGTATCCTGGTGGCCTTCCGCTATATGGTACAATATGTCATTTATGTCGTATTGATCGGCGCAGTTTTGGCTTGCATCGGCGGCACAACGTATCTCTGGTAAAGGGAATTATCTCAACTTTTCAAAAATTAAAACGATGTAGTGAAAATCACATTTTAAAAATTTTTCAATCTAAAAATTCCCAGAATATCTATCTATTATTTGTTTAAATCTAGCGAGGCAAGCTTAATCTTTTATGCATAGGCTAGCGTGGTATCGCGAGAAGAAGAGCACGGATAAGGGTGAAATTGACCCGGAGGATTCCAGCGTGGAGCCTTACTTGATCTACGCTATTATTATGTCGGTCGTTGCTGTAAGGAAAATTGCTATATCTGGCGTTACGTTCGCGCAAATTTTGCGAATATACATATACAATACATATATCCATATACATGCCGCAGGTCATCGTGCTTCTGGTGATTCTGGTGATGAGAAAGAGAATCGAGCTGGTCATGCACCTTTTCCGGGAGGCGGGTAAAGCCGTGTATTCGATGCCGGCATTGCTGTTTCAGCCGATTTATGTGAGCATATCTCGTTTCAATTATACGAATCCGGTTCACTTTATATCGAGCTGGTCTCGCGAACACAGAAATTCTCTGTTTTTAGACGTATTTGCTGATCGGGTTCACGGTAGTAGCGTGGGTCTACTGTATGTTATGGATCGAGAGTGCCGGTGACATTTATTTGAATAAGAAAGGTCACATTCGTTTCAAGAAGGATGGATTGCTCATTGTACGTTAGCATATATTTCTTTATCGACTGTAATAAGGATTATGTTTCTTAGAACAAATAAATATTCAGATTTTCCGTTATCGAACGGGATCTTGTACCTAATAATAATTTTTGTGAATTTTATATATTTTGCGTTTATGCTTTTAAATTATAAAATTCATAAAAATTGTTATTAGCTATAAGATATGCCCAATATCGAAAATCGAAAATGTTAATACTTATTTATTCTGTATTATACACGTATTAATTATTATTTATTTTAATTTATTTATTAAGTTATATTTCTCTTTATATAATAAATAGAATGACCGCGTCTTATATAACAAATGGAATTAATTTAGGCAACAAGGTGGTACAATCTGTTTTTATTCTTCGTGGCGTGTGAATTCTATTTGGGTTGCCAGCATATGGTCGTCGCTTGCGCTGTTGCCCGATGGTTCTTTACGAGGTGAGATTTTTAGTAGATATATAAAAAATTAAATGGAAGAGCAAATAGCGCGGCTAAAAGTCGGTTATTTCTAGTTATGTATAGAAAAATAAAATAAATATTTTTTAGTTGTGATAATTTTAATGGTGCTCGAAATACTATCTGCTAACATACGTATTTGGAAATTTTTCATGAAGTATTATTAAATTTCCTATTAATGGTCTTCTGCGTGTATATATATATATATATATATATATATATATATATATACGATAT